>NW_006921730.1:789785-818520 GCF_000298275.1 Orycteropus afer afer
ATATCACATGCAACTAAAATCTTACTAAAGATAATTCAAAAATGGTTACAGCAGTACATTGACAGAGAACTTCCATAAATGCAAGCTGGATTCAGAAGAGGACTTGGAACAAGAGATATTGCTGATGTCAGATGATCTTGGCTCAAAGCAAAGAATACCAGAAAGATGTTTACTTGTGTTTTATTGAAATGCAAAAGCATTCGATTGTGTGAATCATAACAGATTGTGGATAACATTGAGAAGAATGGGAATTCTAGAACACTTAGTTGTGCTCATGAGGAATTTGTACATAGACCAGGAGACTGTTGTGCAAAGAGAAAAAGGGAACACTGCATGGTTTAAAATCAAGAAGGGAGTACATCATGGTTGTATCCTTTCACCATACTTATTCAATAAGTTTGCTGAACAAATAATCCAAGAAGCTGGACTATATAAAGAATAACATGGCATAAGAACTGGAGGAAGACTCATTAACAACCTACATTATGCAGACAACACAACTTTTCTTGCTGAAAATGAGGATGACTTGAAACACTTATTGATGAAGATTGGAGACTACAGTCTGCAGTATGGACTACACCTGCAGTATAAAGAAAACAAAATTCCTCACAACTGGACCAGTAAGGAGCATAGTGATAAATGGAGAAAAGTTTGAAGTTGTCAAAGACTTCATATTACTTGGTCCTACAATCAACACCAATGGAAGCAGCAATCAAGATATCAGTCACCATATAACATTAGGAAAATCTGCTGCAAAGGATGTCTTTCAAGTGCTGAAGAGCAAAGATATTTCCTTGAAGACTAAGGTACCATTGACACAAGCCATGGTATTTTCAATCACCTCATAAGCATGTGAGAGCTGGACAATGGAAAAGGAAGGCCAAAGAAGAGTCACTGCTTTTGAATTGTGACGCTGGTGAAGAATACTGAAAGTACCATGGACTACCAGAAGAACTCACAAATCTGTCCTGGAGGAAATTCAGGCAGCAGAAATGCTCCTTGGATGTGAAAATGGCCAAACTTTCTCTCACTTACTTTGTTCATGTTGTAAGGAATGACCATTCCCTGAAGAAGGATATCATGCTTGTCAAAGTGGAGGGACAATAAAGAAGGGGAAGGTTCTTAAGGAGATGGATAGACACAGTGGCTGCAGTGATGGGGTCAGGTATAGCAAGGATCATGGGCCTGGCACAGGGATGGGCAGTGTTTTGTTCTGCTGTTCCTGAGGTCACTATAAGTTGGAGACAACTCAATAGCACCTAACAACAACAACATGCAATTAATGCAAATGGTCAGTGAAGAAGTACAATGAGAGAGAGTTTGTAGAATTATTACTGATAGAATAATCAGAAGATGGAGTCCTTGGGTAGCACAAATGTTTAAATGCTTGACTATTAACAAAAAGGTTGGGATCCAAACTCACCCAGAAGTGCCTCAGAAGACAGACTATACAACCTTGAGAACTTCATGGTTTTACTCTGTACGTATGAAGTTGCCATTGCATAATAGAATCAATCGAAGTCAAATAACAACAGCATATTCAGAAGATAATATAGAGAAGGTGGATATAAATTGGGTCAAGACAGAATTTGCATGAGCAAAAAGAAGACATCAGGCGGGTAGAAGACAACAAAGGCATGGGTGTGGACAAAATTTTCATGGCTCAGTAGGGAGAACAAGGCAAAAAGAAAAATACATAAGAAGAGAAAAAAGAGAGAAGGAAAGAAAGAAGTGTTTCTGTTAGAATAGTTGATATAGCTGGAGATGTTTACAAAGATAATCAGTAAGGAGGTTGTGTAGGTAGGTTTTGAATTTCAGACTTCAGAGCTTGTGTTTTATCTTGTAATAGAAACATATGTGTGCTTAGATTTCACCAAAATGTTGTTGTTGTTATGTGTCGTCGAGTTGGACTTGACTCATTGTGACCCCTCCTTAGGTTTCCAAGGCGGTATCACTATAGAAGTAGATTGCTGAACCTTTCTTCTGAAGAATGGCTAGTGGGTTTGAATCATTAGCCTTCTGGCTAGCACTCAAGTGGCTTAGGCACTACACTACCAGAGCTCCTAAAATGATCCACAGGTATTAACAAGTCAAAAGCAGAATTTTGCAAACATTTTCTTAAGCACAGTTGTGGAGGTGAAAAAATAAATAAATAAAAAAGAGTCACACGGCCAGGAGAATTTAGACTATCATTTCAAAAGCAATGTTAAACTAGCTCTGTGCCAGGCCACAGGAGGTGCATTCTAGTTGAAGATTCGAGCTTAGCAAGGACTGGAGAATTCTGTTCTACTTTTTTCTTCCAGACAAAATTACAAACTGAGGGAGCATTATGAGGAGGGAGATTACATTAACTGGAGCTCGGGAAAACTGCCTAGTATTTGTGAAAGCAATCATTAGGATTTCTTCCAAGATTTAATGGATTTTTCTCATACACGGAGGCTGCTACTGACACAATCAATTTGTTGTGTTGTTCTCTGTACTTGGTTTCATTTAAGGTAAACAAATTGTCCTTGAGTTGACTCCAACTCATGATGATCCCATGAGTATCAGGGTAGAACTGTGCTCCTTCAAGTTCTCAATGGCTGACTTTTCAGATGATGATCACCAGGCCTTTCTTTCAAGGTACTTTGGGTGAACTGAACTAATTTTTCCGTAAGCTGCCAAGCACATTAAACGTATGGGTGATTTATGATGTTCTGAAACTGGAAGCAAGGCAAAAAGAATGAGATCATAAATGTGGCATTTCTCTTTTGCTGTGTTATGTGCTGTTGATTAGATTCAGACTCATACCAACACTATATGAGAGAGTAGAACTCCTCATAGAGTTTGCTATACCATCATATTTACAGGAACATATGGCCAGTTCTCCACCACTTACAGCATCAGGATTAGAGGAAGACTCATTAACACCTTGTGATATGCAGATAACACAACCTTGCTTGCTGAAAGTGAAGATGACTTGAAGTGTTCAATTTGGATTACACCTCAAAATTAAGAAAACAAAAATTCTCACAACTGAACCAATAAGAAACATCATGATAAATGGAGAAAAGACTGAGGCTGTCAACAATTTCATGTTACTTGGATCCACAATCAAATATGCATGAAAGCAGCAGTCAGCCAATCAAATGTGGTATTACACTGGGCAAATCTGCTGCAAAGGACCACTTTGAAGTTCTGAAAAGCAAAGATGTCTCCTTGAGGACTTAAGTGTGCCTAACCCAAACCAAGGTATTTTCAATTGCTTTGTATGCATGTGAAAGCTGGACAATGAATATGGAAGCCCAAAGAAGAAATGATGCCTTTGAATTTGTGATGTTGGAGAAGAATACTGAAAATACCATGGACTGCCAGAAGAATGAACAAATCTGTCTTGGAAGTAGTGCAGCTGGAATGCTCCTTAGAGGTGAGAATGGTCAAACTTCATCTCACCTACTCTGGTCATATTGTCAGAAGGGACCATTACCTGAAGAAGGATGTCATGCTGGGTAAACTGGAGGGTCAAAGAAAACAGGGAAGAGCCTCAATGAGATAGAATGACACAAAAACGCAACACAACACACTGCCTTGGATTTGGATCCAACTCATAGTGACTCCTCCTTGGATTTCTGAGGCAGCATCACTAAGTAGATTGCCCAACCTTCCCACTGAGGAGTGGCTGCTGGGTTCGAACCTCCAGCCTTCTGCTTAGCAGTCAAATACCTTACACTCCCTAGACTCACACAGTGGCTGCAATAATTCCATATTGTTCTTTTTTCTTCTTTTTCTTGTCTGCTTTCATGTCTTCTTTCCCATTCCTACATTTAGCATCAATTTTTGTCTTCCTTTTTCTTTGTAATGTTAGTGAATGGGGTAAATGGTCTAACCATGTTTACAACAAGAACAAAAAGAAAGTAGTGAGCACCTTACTTCTAGAAACTTAGGACCACCTGTGTAGGATATACCGATTTTTGAAGGAGAAAGAATTTGCTAGAAAATTTTTGAAGGTTGAAAAATGTGTTATAAAAGCTTAAAAAAAAAAAAAGTAATTCCCTTAATGAAAGTTTCTTTTCAGTTTCTTTCTTACTAACTCTTCATGTGTAGGGTATTCCTATCACAGTAAAAAAGCATGCACCATAGATATGGTGACCAAACAAACAAACAAAACCACCAACTCACTGCCATTGAGTCAATCTCAACTCATAGCAACCCCTCCTGGGTTTCCAAGGCGGTATCTCTAAGAAGCAGATTTACCAACTTTCCTTCCGAGGAGTGGCTGGTGGGCTTGAACCATAAGCCTTCTGCTTAGCAGGTAAATGTCGTAGGCACTACACTACCAGAAGCTTCCATTATCATTAGATGTGGTGGCATCATCAGGGAAATTTCTTCAACAAGATAGGTGAAGTTTTTGTGACACATTTATTAGGGTGTCTTCACCTAACCACTTACCTGTCATAAGGTTATGGGGTTACAGACAGGAGCAAAATTTGAGTAGAGTGGCCATCCTATTTCCTGTACTCCCCACTCACACCTAGTGACGACTTCTTCCAGTGAGGTTGGTTTGACCTCCCTTTCAACTTACATTTCTCTCAGAATAGTATGTATTCTTCCAAGGATAACCATCTAAAGTAGCAAAATTTAAACATTAAAATAAAGCACACATTACTACATGCTACACTTGCTTAATTTGCATGTTCATTTATAAATACGTTTTTAATTTTTTCAATGATAACCCATCAAAAAGCTGTTTATTTTGAGTGTGTTGTCTGAGATTCCTGGTTAACTAAATTCATCCAGTAACTCTACAGCATAGATCATTAATTACATATATTAAAAACATTAGACACAATTTAAACTATGGAAAGGGAAAATCTGGTCCCACTCTGAAAATAGATGCCAAGGACTTATCTTTCCATGAAAAATTCAGGATGATTATCACAATGTTTAAAAAGTAGCTTATCCTCCAGCAGGAGGTTATACATTCTGACTGAGAAAAATCTTCAGAATTTTTCAGCAAGACAGTCTCCTCTAGTCTTTTTACATCTATTCAGCATTGTTCCCAGGTTTGTAGACTTTCTGATGGATAATGTAAGTTAACTAAGCCTGTTGTTGTTGTTTGTCATCGAGTCGGCCCCGACTCCTAGCGACCCCTCCTTGGGTTTTCTAGGCAGTTATCACTACGGAAGTAGGATTGCCCAACCTTCCTTCCGAGGAGTGGCTGGTGGGTTTGAACCGCCAGCTTTCTGGTTAGCAGTCAAGTGCCTTAGGCACTATGCTACCAGATAGTGGCTAAGGCACTTAACTGCTAACCAGAAGGCTGGCGGTTCAAATCCACCAGCCACTCCTCGGAAAGAAGATGGGGCAATCTACTTCCATAGTGATACTGCCTCAGAAACCCAAGGAGGGGTCGCTAGGAGTCGGGGCCGACTCGATGGCACATAACAACAACAACTAACTAAGCCTAGTACATGTTATATTTATAATATTTTACCAGTAAAGTTTAGTACATTCTTCAGGTATTTCTTCTTCAAAAATATTTAAAATTTTCAGTTTGGTGGGCTGTGTGAGCATTAAAATCAGACCACTATCAAATTAAAATGCAAGAACATTATCACAGAAAGCTCTTGTTGCTCAAATGAAATGTAAAGCATGTGGGGAAAAATAAAAGTGTCCCAAGCTCTCAGAGGCAATTAGGTCCATTAGTTGCAGTTCTCCTTTAAGCAGGAGAGGATAATCTAATTGAATGGCCATATGCACTATTTTATTAGGCTGTTGCTTTGCATTTTAGAGTATTTGCCATTTATTAAAGAAGTCCTTTGCTAGCAGAATCTTTAAAATGGTCAAAATAGACAATTTATCATCTCAATCTTCCTCTTACTTATTTTGTTATATTGTTAAAAGATTTAAAGTAAGGTGACTGCTATCCAATCACAGGGCCATTTTTGTAAGTATAGATTTCTATCACATATTCCAATATGTTGCAACTAATCTGCATGCCTTACGGGAGATTATCATCAGTAAGAAAGCAATCACTCATCAGTAAACAAACCTTGGATTAGAAGTCACAAAACTACGTTAAATTCCATCAAATATCAGGTCAAGAGAATGATAGAGATGGTTTGTAAATCATAAGAGGGCTGTGATAGGCAGAGGATCCACAGGTAAATGCAGTTATTTTATTTCATGTATTTTAAGATTATTATACCGTCATTACTAAAACTCCTTTTAAATTAATTTGCAGGGCCAGCCATATATTGACCACTGATATTGTTTATATTGAAAGTAGTTTTCAATATCACAATATAATAAAATAAGATACCCAGTAGATCCATTAATAAATCAAACAAAAGCTTCATTGGCCAAATATTATTAGTTAAATATTAGGCAATAGTTCAAAGAAACTGAGTTTCATAGAGTTTTCTTGGTTGTTTGAGGTTCCTAATATCCATCTATTTATTTATGTACATTTTAAACACTTAATTTAACAGTTGCAGATAATTCCTAACGATCCAGAATCCAGCAGCTGGAATAGCACATCTTCCAGTTTTTCATTCTGACTCTAACAAGGTATGTAACCATCACACACAGGGCCTTTCATATTATGGGAAAGGGAGCCGTTCACGTCACCCAAGAACTGCACACATACCCTCATGCATTGTTTCATGAGTGGGTCTTTCCCAGCACCTGGGGTCCATAATGGTGGAAGGAGAGGGAGATTTGGGAGAGGGGATAAGGGTCAGGAAGAGAGGCTCAATTCTTCATCCTAATAACATTAAATTACTTCTCAGATAACTACAATTACATTTTCATCACTGACATTTCCTGATGACAATTTTCTTCCCTACAGATATTTCTCTCTGTGTGTCCAGGAAGTCACCTTAACTTGACCAGTTAGGCATTCCCTGTGGGACTATGAAACTCGAGCTGAGTATAAGAAGTAAGTAATAAATGGTTGCTATCCATTTGTTTTCCATTAGCAAACTTGAGTGAGAATCTCAAGATGTGGGCACCACCAAGATTTCCAAAAACAACCTGGATCTATGAATTGGAATAGACTAGACAACACACAACAACTGTAATCCAACCAAGACAAACAATAGTGGGAAGAAAAGAAGATGAAGATGAAGAAGAGGAAGAAGAAAAAGAGAGAAAGTGAGAACAGAAAGATCTTCAAGCTCTGATTGAAGTTAACTCATTATTTTACTTGTATTAACTACATATCTTTTGTATTGCAGTTAAGGCATTCTTATACAGGCCTTTCATCTTGAAGGTTCTAATGTACTTTCAATTTTTTTTTGTAGTGTTAGCTTAATACAGGATGTTATTTTAGCTTGAAAAATATATATCTCTTGAAAAGATACATATGAATTAAGGGGTGATTAATACACACTTTATTACTTCAAATGTTACCCCATAGATTATCTTGATGTTATTTCCATTGCCAGAGATACCATAAGAGTAAAAGTAAGTAGGGTAGAATAAATCCATGAAAATCTGAATGACTACTGTCAGGATATGGCAAATGTATTTCTATAATCTAAAATGGAGTTTAGAATTATTTTCATTATAGTCACAATAGTAGAAGTGATATTATAAAATAAACTTTGCCAACCTCAATATCTTCTTTTATTCCACTACAGTATATGATAATTCATAGATTTTGGAGTTTGACCTAAAACCATATGACATTTTAGTTTATGTTAAAATGTATTCAGTCTTAATTAACCAACATCTAAATAAACTTTTGAAGAAAAAATACATAAATACAAGATTGTGTGCATTTCATATTACTCAAAACAAAAACAAGAAATCTTGAGATAGTAGTTTGCCAATGACAATAATTTACACAATAAAAATTTTCCTTCTGCATAAATAATTTAGGACCTCTGTTGGCATAGTACTTAAGGCATTTGGCGGCTAACCAGAAGGCTATTCAAACCCACCAGCCACTCCTTAGAAGGAAGGTTGGGCAATCTACTTCTGTAGAGATACCACCTCGGAAACCCAAGGACATGTCATTAAGAAATAATTTAGAGTTAGTGACTTTTCTATACTAGTTTGGAGAGGTTTCAAGAAACATTATTTTTATGATAAAAACATAGAAAGAATTTGTTCATTTTAATTTATTTTGTGCTAGTCAATTAACCAAAGCCAAATTAACCAAAGTCAAATAACCAAAGACAAAGCATTTTTTTCAACATAATAGAAAAACATAGTTTATTTAGTGTCAACTGCAATGTTAACCGTGACACTCATTCTACAACAATGTAACCATTATAACTATATAAAAATAGGTAATAAGGAAGTTATAAATAAATAACCCCTGTTTTTAATGAAACAGTCATTTTCTTTCTATCATTGTCTAGCAAAGTCAAGTATTTACAGAACAATTCAGAACATATATAAAGCATGTATCTATTTATTTATCAGGCAAAATTGTTCCTCCAGCTATATATTAAATATTTATTTACTTAACATTCTGATATGGAGTAATGAAGATTTTTTTTGGTTCAATCTTCGTTTGTAGAATTTCTGGAATCCTGAGTGAGCTAAATTCCAGAAGACACCCTCGGAGGTTGTCTCACATGTCATTAACACCATGCTCTTCACTTTAGAGAATCCATCAGTACCTACACTCCTGTATTAGACAGTACAAGTGAGTCTACTCATGCAGATCCTTTGGTAATATCTTCAGCTATTATTATGAGCCATAATACAATGTGATCTCATGGTCAAAGGTATAGAAGACAAGGTTGAAAAGATTGAATTTCCCAGCATTTCAATTGTGTCAGACTTTTGGTATAAGACAGAAAGTTGATGAGAAATGCTGTTAGCATTCTTATTTGTTAGAAAGATTTTAGTGTTTTAGGGAGCTCTAGACATTAAAACAAACAAAAACAAAACAAACAAAGAAAAACTCTACACAGTTTCTGAGAAAAAGAGCACTAGATGGGAAAAACTTACACTTCTGGAACTCTTACACATTACTGATGAGAAAGTAAATTGGTTCATATTTGGAGAACTTTTTGGCAATTTCTTCCCCATCCTGTGACACAGCAATTCCACTTTTAGGTGCTTAATCAAGAAGGGGAAAAATCTGTCCACAAAAGACTTGCAAAAGAATGATCACAGCAGCCTTAAAATAGCCCCAAACTAGAAACAATCCAAAAGCCTCCTCCAAGAGGAAAAGTTGATGACTTTGGTCTGTGGTGTTGGTGAAGAATACTGAAAATACCTTAGGATGCCAAAACGAACAATTCTGTTCTGGAAGAAATGCAACCAGAATGCTCTTTGGAAGTGAGAATGGCCAGACTTCATCTCACTTACTTTGATCATGTTGTCAGAGGTGACTAGTCCTTGGAGAAGGATATTATATTTGGTAAAGTGGAGAGTCAGCTAAAAAGGGAAATACCCTCAATGAGATGGATTGACATAGTGCTACAATGAGGAGCTCAAGTATAGCAGGGATTGTGAGGATGGCACACAACCAGGCAGTGTTATGTTCTCTTGTACATAGCATTGCTACAAGTGGGAGCCAATTCAACATCACCTAACAACAACAGATAAATAAATCGTGGCATATTAATATAATTGTGACTACTCTGCCATAAAGAGTAATGACTTAAAGACAGAAAAGAACATTAATGAATCTCAAGATTATGTTGAAAAAAGAAGTCAGACACAAAAGAGTAGAAAATGTATAATTCCACTTATATGCAAATATAGTTGCCTCTAAGGAGATAGGAAGTGATTGAAAGGGCACAAGTAGTTTTTAGGGAAATATTCCATATCTTGTATTTTTTTTTCTTTTTGCACAATTGTAAAAAATCTCATTTAAATGAATACCTAAGATCTGTGCATTTAATTGTATACAAATCATACTTCAATAAACACACACAAATGCACATGCACACAGTACATTTTACTGGGATTCAAATTAGTCACCCTAGTCTCACACAGCACAAGACAATTATGATTTTCTTTTGGGCCAAGTGTAACATTTTTATTCTCTCTTCCTTTTGATCTGGTCTCCTCAGTGCCTACTCAACAATGCCAGTTCTACAGGACTTTAGTGATTTTTATAAATTAATATACCCTCACAACCCCTATGGGATTCTAGCTGTTCATTGGCTCATGTGTTTTCATATATTTGGAGTATGACCCATCCAATTCATATTAATTCATTTTAGCAAACAGGCATTGAGCTTCTTCATATTTAAGAAATACTTCACAGGTAATTAAGAAGTCAGCAAAAGTTATCTATAGATTAAATTAAGAAACTTTCTCTCTGCCAAGGAAGACAGACTTAAGTGTCAAGTACAAATATGAGCTTCACTCAATCATGTTAATACATGAACCTCTGGATTCATGGACCTCTGGATTCTGCACTGACTGAACTCAAGTCAGATCATCAGGATGACCTGAGAATAACAAACTGTGATCATTCTTCTCCACAGAAGAAATATATTTATTTATGAAGATATTTACTTGTTATCTTGTTGTAACCTATATATTATGGTGGTGCAGTGGTTAAGTACTTGGCTGTTAATTGTGAGATCAGTAGGTTCGATCTTCCAAACACTCTGTAGGAGGAAAACCTGTCTATCTGCTCCTGTAAAGATCACAGTTTGAGAAAAACTATGGTACAGTTCTACTATGTCATATAGGATTGCTATGAGTCAGAATTGACTCGATGGAACCCAGGACAACAAGAAGATATAAATTATAATTATTGCAGGAATATGACAAGCTTAAGTTAAATATATGTATTAAAGATTTAGATATACAGAATTATTTTATTAAAATATTTTTTAGAAGTATCAACATTTGTAATTTGAAGAAAAACACTTGTAGAATCATACTAGCTTATTTTTTCATTTCATTAAAATAAAACATTATTGTGGTTCAATTAGCCAAAATTCCTTATATATATATATATATATATATATATGTATATCCTATTATTTAAAATGCAGCACTTGTTGCTTTACAGTTACTTTAACTTCAAATACAAATATAAGAAAAATATTTCTAGAGTTCCAGTAAGATGGTAGAACAGGCATACAAACTACACAGACCCTCTTCAACAAAGAAGAGAGGAAAAAATTAACACAGTTATAGAAGATAATCCTGGGGACCTAAGCTTTGAAAGGAAGGATACAACAGTGGACTAAACTCCAACTGGTGGAAGAACCTGCATGAGAATGCTGAAAAGGAAGACATATGGAGCTGAGGACTGTCAGCAATCCTGATGGCACAGACAGCTTGGATGCTGTCATGTGGTGTTGGGACCTGAGAATTAATCTAAAAATCAGCCCTTTGAGCCAGGGGCTGTATGGAGGACTGCACTGGTGGCTGTTAAATAAAACAGGAAAAAACAAAGAGAGAGACAGTCTGAGCTGTGGACTTTTGGCTGACCAGAAAGCACAGATTAGTAAGAAAGAAATCAAATCATCCCTATTTGCTGATAATATGATCCCATACATAGAAAACTCAAGAGATTCAGAAAGAAAACTAGCAGAATTTATTGAGAGATTTAACATAGTGGCAGGATAAGAGATCAACATCCAAAAATCATTTGGATTCCTCTCCACAAGCAAAGAAATCACTGAAGCAGATATAAGGAAATCAATACCATTTACAACAGCTACCAAAAAAATAAAATACTTGGGAATAAATCTTACCAGGGACACAAAATACCTGTACAAAGAAAACTATAAATCACTTGTAATCACTATTCCAAGAAACCATAAGAGATCTACATAAATGGAAGAACATACCATGCTCATGTATAAGAAGATTGAATAATGTGAAAATGTCAATTCTACCCATAGCAATCTATGCATTCAATGCAATGCCAATCCAGACCCCATCAATATTCTTCAAGAATATGGAAAAACCAATCACTAATTTTATATGGAAAGGAAAGAGACCTTGGATAAGCAAAGCATTACTGAAGAAGAAGAACAAAGTAGGAGGTCTCACACTGTCATATCTCAAAACCTACTATACAGCCACAGTAGTCAAAACTGCCTGGTACTGGTGCAATGACAGGCACATAGACCAGTGGAACAGAATTGAGAAATAGATCCATCAACCTATGGTCTGCTGATTTTTGACAAAGTACTGAAATCCATTAAATGAGGAAGAGATTGTTTGTTTAACAAATGGTGCTGGCAAAACTGGATATTCATTTGCAGAAAAATGAAACATTTTCTGCACCTCATACCATACACTACAATTAACTATAGATGGACCAAAGACTTAAATGTGACCATGGTCACAGGGGACATCAAGCTCAACTGGCATAACATACTGCACAAAAACTTTGTTCCATATCCAATTTTGGCAAGTAGTGACTGGAGTCTTAAAAGCTTGCAAGCAGCCATATAGATGGAATGAAGGGTCTCTACTTGTTCAGAGCAAAGAAGAATGAAGAAAACAAAAGATGGATAGAAACAATTAGTCCAAGGTACTGGTACACCAGGCAATCCTTAGCCTATAGGACTATGAGACCAGAAGAACTAAATGGTATCCAGCTCACTGTCAACCACTTGGAGGAGGATCTATGTAGGAGATCCTGGATAGAGTGGGAGAACAATGTGGAACAAAACTCAAAATCATTTGGAAAACAAAACAAAAAAATAAGGACCATGTTTTCGGTCTGATGAAGCTTGGTGGAACCCTGAGTCTATGGCCCCTAGCTGCCCCTCAGGACTGGAATTGAACTCACTCCTGTAGATTACAGTCAAACAAAAGACAGGCATATGAGCTGAATATTTGCTTTAGATAGATACACTCCTTGGAGAAATCTGTTATGGATGAAGAAAAGGACTGTATATGCACAGGGAGACAGCTGGTGGGGGGCAGGAGTGCATGGGAGGGAAGGACACAGAGAAGAGATAACTATGGGGAGGAAGTGGGAAGAAAGCTGTTTCATTGTGGGAAATTGCCATCAATGTCATGAGGCAAAGTGTATGCTATATGGAAAATGAATTTACTCTGTAAACTTTCACCCAAATCACAATAAAAACAAATTTAAAAAAAAAAAAAAAAGATTAATGTTGTTGTTGTTATGTGCCATCGAGTCAGACCCAACTCATAGAGACAGACCCCTCCTTGGGTTTCCAAGGCAGTATCACTATGGAAGTAGATTGCCCCATCTTCCTTCCGAGGAGTGGCTGGTGGGTTTGAACTGCCAGGCTTCTGGTTAGCAGTCAAGTGCCTTAGGTACTACACTATCAGAGCTCCTAAATGTGGTAGTATTCAGGATAATCACAAAAAAAAAAAAAAAAATGCACCAGTAGTATTGTTAGGACTTCATGAAATAATCTATAGCTGTTAATATTATCATGTATATATTTCCTTAGCAATATGAATGAGTGTTTAGGATGTACAATGTTCAGGGAAAAGGAATCAATATTTATTATACATATAATCCCATCCCTTCATATGTCCAAATGTGCATAGAAAATTACTTGACTAGATATACTTCAAATTGATAAAAATCAATCTACGCAATGCTTTAAAACAGTTCCTGGAGCATAGTAAATACAATGTAACAATGTTTGCTATTGTTATTTTTAATGATAATTGGTTCTAGTTATAAGATTATGAGCATTGCTTCTTACTTTTTTTCTTTTGTTTACTTATGCATATTGATTTTCCCTTTAACTAATTTGCATTCATTCTATTAAAAATGTTTACAATAAAATAAATTTTAAAAAGTAAAAAAAAAAAAAAGAAAATTATTTCCACCATTTAGTATAATCCACCTCTCACATTGAGAAGCATTGAATTGTAGTCTGAACTTGGCAGGGTAGGGGGGATGGGAGTGTAAAATATTTGTATGAGAACAGTTTCCTTATAATTTTTTATACAATTAAAGTCTAAAAGTCCTAAGAAGTAAATTATCCTTACATTTAAAAGCTTAAAACCAAAGTCATAGGAAATTATTTATTTCTGTAGATTAATATATAGAAATAATATTATAGATTGTTCTCTTTGGCCTCTCTTGTGCTGGAATTAACATGCTTCAGTTTGTTGCATAAATGGCTTCCTCCATTGTAAATCTATCATTTCTATCCATATAGCACAGACATCAAGGTATATGTGCTGAAAGGGGCTGGCCAAAGGAAGGAAGTCTTGATGATTTCTTCAACCAATCAAGCTACTAATATTTAACATGTATTACCCATTATGTTAAAAATCACCATATCAATAGTTAAAGGGATAGATTCAATTTCATCCCCTCTTCAATTATTTAACCTTATAAAGGGTTATTGAAAAATAACTTTTTAAAAATAGTTATTTTTATTGTGATTCATTTGTAAGTTAAAGGAGCAAATTAATTTTCCATTCAATAGTTCATACACACTTTGTTTCATGATATTGATTGTAATTCCCATAATGTAAATAGTTCTCTTCCAACTTCCTCAGTGTGGTTACCTTTTCCTTGTGTTCTTTCCTATGCATTTCTGCTGAGTTATCTCCCTGTGCAAATACTGCCTTTCTGATCTCCCATGGTTGATTGTTCTAAGTAGTGTACTTACCTGGTTTAAAATGTTCACCTTATCTGCCTGCCTATTGTTTGGCTGGAAGCCATGGGAGTGAGTTCAGTTCTACGCCCACAGGGTGATGAGGGGCCACTATCTTGGGAGTGTCACCAGTCTCTCCTAGACCAGTAAGCCTGATTTTTTCATAATTTTGAGTTTTGTTCCACAGATTTCTCTCACTCTATCTAAGTTCTTCTATTTTGATCCCTTTCCAAGTGGTTGACAGTGGTAATCAGATACCATCTAGCTGTTCTGGTCTCAGGGTTCACTTGGCCTTCTAGTCCCTTGGACTGATTGTTACCATATGTCTTGGGTTTTCTTCATTCTTCTTTGCTCTGGATGAGGACAGACCAATTGTTGTGTCTTAGATGACTGCTTGCAAGCTTTTATGACCCTAGTCATAACTCACCAAAGTAGGATGTAGCATTTTTTTTTTTTTTTTATGATAGAGGTACATAATACTTCAACTCAACACAGATCTAATCTTAAATTTAATCTACTTTTCTAAATATTAAAGCTGGAAAAGAAAATTACAAGATAGTTGGAACACAAAGAGTAAAAGGAACCAATGCAAAGCATATACCAGAAGAGAAAAATAGATTTGAGATTTTCAGGGCGGGGGACTTATTTAAAATAACAAAAAATCCACTCACTTTTTAAATTCTGAGTCATTTAGTATAATTCTTAATTGTATATTACCTAATTCACTTACTTTCAAACCTGTTGTAGCTGTTTGGTGCTGTTGAGTCAGTTCTAACTCATAACAACACTACGTACAATGGAACAAAACACTGCCCAGCCCTGCATATTCTCACAACCCTTCCTGTGCTTAAATCTATCATTACATCCACTATGTCACCATCTTGTTGAGAGTCTTCCCCTTTTTCTCTGACACACTACTTCACCCACCATGATATCCTTTACCAGGGACTGCTCCCTTCTGATATTATCAAAGTATGAGAGATGAAGTCTGGCCATTCTTGCTTCAAAGAACTTTCTGTCTACATTTCCTCCAAGACATATTTGTTTGCTTTCCTAGCAGTCCATGTTCCATGGAACACACCAGAACTCCATT
This sequence comes from Orycteropus afer afer, assembly GCF_000298275.1. Taxonomy (NCBI): domain Eukaryota; kingdom Metazoa; phylum Chordata; class Mammalia; order Tubulidentata; family Orycteropodidae; genus Orycteropus; species Orycteropus afer. The sequence continues at coordinate 805,395 of NW_006921730.1, forward strand.
TGACATCTGTGAAAGATATGATGAAGTTCAATATAATTATTCAGCACAAGGCCAAGAGTTGACTGTGGATCAGATCATCAATTACACACATAGGAGCTCTGGTACCTTAGTGTTTAAAGCACTTGACTGCTAACCAGAAGGCTGGCAGTTCAAAACCACCAGCCACTCCTCAGAAGGAAGATGGGGCAATCTACTTCCATAGTGATACTGCCTCAGAAACCCAAGGACGGATCACTGTGGGTCAGGTCCAACTTGATGGCACACAACAACAACAAATTTAAATTGAAGGTGAAGAAAATTTAAACAAATCCACAGTGGCCAAGATATAATCTTAAATGTATACCTTTTGAATTTAGAGACCATCTCAAGAATAGATTTGAAGCATTAAACACCAGTGACTAAAGGCCAGATAAGTCATGGGATGGCATCAAGGACACCAGACATGAAGAAAGGAAAAGGTCACTAAAAAGACAGGAAAGGAAGAAAATACCCAAATGGATGCCAAAATAGATTCTGAAACTTGCTCTTGAATGTAGAGTAATTAAAGCAAATGGAAGAAATGATGAAATAAAAGTTTCAAAAAATAAAGGGCAGCTCAAGAAGACAAAGTAAAGTATTCTAATGCAAAGGAAGAACACATTCAACATTTCTCAAGCTGAAAATACTGAGGGAAATATTCCAGACTTGAGCTGCAATACTGAAGGATTCTGTGAGCAAAATATTAAATGATGCAGAAAGCATCAAAAGAAGATGGAAGGAATACACAGAGTTACTCTACGAAAAAAGAATTCATTGACATTCACCTATTTCAGGAGGTAGTATATGATCAACAACAGATGGTTCTGAGGGAAAAAGTCCAAGCTGAACTGAAAAAATTGGCTAAAATCAAGGTTCCAAGAATTAACAGTATACCCATTGAGATGTTTCAGAAAAACAGATGCAGCACTGGAGGCTGCATCTTGTTAGTGCCAAGAAATTTGGAAGACAGCTCCCTAGCCAAGTGACTGGAAGAGATCCATATTTTTGCCCATTCCAAAGAAAGTTGATTAAACAGAATGTGAAAATTATCAAAAAATATTACTAATATGACATTTAAGTACAATTTTGCTGAATATGATTTAAAAATGGTTACAGCAATATATTGACAAGGAAGTAACAGAAATGGAAGTGGAATGAGGAATATTATTGCTGATGTCAGATAGTTCTTGACTGAAAGCAAAGAATATCAGAAATATTTTAATATATATTTTATTATTTTATTAATGGGAGCGCTGGTGGCATAGTGTGTAGGGAATTTGACAGTTAAGCAGAAGTCTGGCAGTTCAAATTCAACAGCCCACCATCTAGGCAATCTACTTCCATAGAAATATCACCTCAGAAATCCAAGCAGGGGTCGCTATGAGTCGAATTGACTCAACTTCAGTGAGTTTGGATTTTGGTTTTATATTTTACTAATTAGGCAAAGTCATTCCACTGTGTGTATCATAACAAATTTTGGGTAGCATTGCTAAGAACGGGGATTCTAGAACATTTAATTGTGTTCATGAGGAACCATTACAGAGACCAAGAGGCAGTTGTTTGAATAGAACAAGGGGTATACTATATGGTTTAAAATCAGGAAAGGTGAGCATTAGAGTTGTACCCTTTCACCAGACTTAGTCAATCTGTATGCTCAGCAAATAATCCGAGATGCTGGACTATAAGACCATGACACCAGGATGGGAGGAAGACTTGTTAACAACCTGCAATATTCGGATGACACAACCTTGCTTGCTGAAAATGAAAATGATTTGAAGTGCTTACTGATCTTGACATAAAGAAAATGAAAGTCCTCACAACTGGACCAATAAGCAACATCATGAAAAACATAGACAGTTTGAAATTGTCAAGGATTTCATTCTCCTTGGATGCACAATCAATGCATATGGAAGCAACAGTCAATAGATCAAAAGACATATTGTATTGGGCAAATTTTCCACATACAAAAAAAGACCTCTTCAAAGGTTAAAAAGCAAAATGTCACTTACAAGACTAAGGTACTCAGACCGTTATATTTTCAATAACCTCATATGCAAGTGAAAGCTAGGTAATGATTAAGGAAGACTGCAGAAAAATTTATATATTTGAACTACAGTGTTGGTGAAGGATATTGAATATACAATGTACTGTCAGAAGAATGAGTAAATATGTCTTGGAAGAAGTATAGCCAGAATGCTCCTTAGAAGCTAGAATGACCAGACTTCATTTCTCCTACTTTGGCCAGGCTATCAGAATAGATCAATCCCTAGAGAAAGATATCATGCTTTCTAAAGTAGAAGGTCAGTGAAAATGGAAAGATCCTCAAGGAGATTGATTGACACAGGGGTTTTGACTATGGGCTTAAGCAAAATGATCGTGAGGATGGTGCACCTAACAACAGTAACAACAAATATTTCTATTGTTTCTCTATTTTGCAAATGTTTAGTTTATAGATGTGAACATAAGTATACAATTATGATCATACTCAAGGAGGAAAATAAATATTTTTGGATTAAAAACACTCAAAAGTTTCGTTAATACAAAGATTAGTAAAAACAGTAATTGGATATTTACATAGTTCTGTTCTTTTCCTCTAGAAAGTCAAGTGAATTCAAAGATTGTAAACCAAAACATAACAAAGGTGCAATCATCTACGAAAACAGTGTATTGTATTAGATAAAATTCTTGAGGTAGACTTTTCCTTTTACAGATTAAAGAAAAAACACAAAAATTTTAAAATGAATCTGATTGGACAAGAGATGCATTGACTATGCAGCATGTGTATGTAGATACCTGGAAATTAGAGTAATTTATAGACAATTTTTCACCACCTATCTGTCAGTTTGGGTAGCGTAGGGCCTAAGGCATTAGACTGCTAACAGAAGGCCTGGTTGTTCAAACCCACCAGCCACTCCTTGGAAGGAAGATTGGGCAATCTACTTCTGCAGTGATTCTGCCTCTGAAACCCATGGAGGGGTCACTATGAGTCAGATCTGACTCGACGCCAGTGTGTGTTTGTATTTTATCTCTCAGTTTCTTATTCTGTGTGTTGCTGAGATGTGGGAAAATAAACTATCCATGTTTCAAATACCAGAAGGGCCACCCATGGTAGATAGTTTTAAAAGAACTTTCTGACTAAGACAGACTAGGAAGGAAGCCCCTGTAATCTACACCTAAAAATAAGCCAATGAAAACCTTATAGATCACAACAGAATATTGTTCTATATAGCTCTGAAACATGAGCCCCAAGAATGGAAGGTAACAATGGAATCAAGCATGCTAGTGGTTATGAGGCAACGTTTTGTTCTGTTGCTCATGAGGTTGCCATGAGTCAGAGCCAACTTGATAGCAACTATAAGCAACAGCAATATAGACAATTTCATCCTATGTATCCATGCATTAGAGTGTGGTGAAAACAAAGAAAAAAAGCAATATTTTAAGTACATGCTAAATTTCAATGACATCTTAGAAATGCCAACTTAGATAAAATAAAATTAGGACTTTGAACTTGAATTTCTAGCCTCCCAAACTGTAAGAGATAAACTCCTGTTTATTAAAGCCATTCCACTTGTGGTATTTCTGTCAGAGTGGCACGAGAGGTAACCAAAACAACAGCTAACCAGAAGGTTGGTGGTTCAAACCTACCAGGCACTCTGTGGAAGGAAGATGGGGCTTATATTATTTAGAAAGTTGCTTAATTCTATAAATCTCAATTTTATTAAGATAAGATTGTTATGAAAATGAAAGAAGAAAATACAAGTAAAGTGTTTTGCATTGTGTTTAGAACGTGTTCTCAATAAGTATTAGCTATGATTTTTATAAGTCCGTCAGTCTGATAACTTTAATCCTTCACTTTGAGAAGGTCCTCAGGACCCATACTGTGTGTGCTCCCTATGGGAGGAATGACATTTTCTTTTTTGCATTTACCTTTTCTTTAATTTATTTTAAAATATGACTTTGTTGGCCTCTTCTCAATACATGATGAATATCTTCACAATTAAAATAATTCTCAGAAATATCAAGTACAATTGAATTTTTCCTCCATTTTCCAATTTCATCCTCCTGAAGTAACCAGTGTTAACAGTATGTTTATCTATTCCTAGTATTTTCCATACATACACTCAAATGTAGAAAAGATATATATATATATATATATATATATATATATATATATATTCTATAATTTTATTTTCATTATTTATAAGACTGTATATTATGACCCCTGTGCATGGACTTCTTTCCAATTTTGGTTGCATAAGAAATCCATATGGTACTTTAGTTAGATCATTAGATATTCACCAATTTATGTTAAAAAGTGCTTAAGCTGTTTCCAGAATTTTACTCTTTATAAGCAATGTTTAAATATATATGATTGTATATACTCATTTCACTCTTTTTGTCTTTATTTGCATCTGTAAATAGCAGTGAGTTTCAGAGTACAATTCTCCATGGATTGGCTCTTAGTGAATTAATTTTGTATAGCATATTCTCAAGTGTTAGTAGTATATTTGAAAGTTAAATTTATACAAGTAATATTTTTTTTCTACAACAAATATGCCATGATTTACACATACGAAACACTGGACTTAAAATAGTCAGCAACATGTGAAGCCTTTATAGTATTTTTTACTTTAGTTCTCATTTTTCCAAAACACTCTAGGTGTTCTCTTAGAAGATCTGAAGAAAGCAAAAATCTCGTCTATTTCTTAAAAAAAAAACAAAAAAAAAAACTCACCGCTGTTGAGTTAATTTGATTCATAACTACACCTCCTTGGGTTTCCGAGGCAGTATCTCTACAGTAGATTGCCCAATATTCCTTCTGAGGAGTGGCTGTTGGGTTTGAACCACTAGCCTTGTGGTTAACAGTCAAATGCTTTAGGCATTACTCCTATTCCTAGTTATCTGTAAAGGAGCTTTGGTGCCATAGAGAACGAATCATTTGGATGCTAACCAACAAGACACTCCACAGGAGAAAGACGAGTGGATACTTCTCAGTATTTCAAAGTCTCTCTGACTATCTAATGCCTCTATTGTTTTGAAACTTAAAATAATGGTAGTATTCAGGTCTTGGACAGCATAGAGATGACAGCAGTCAGATGCATTAATTCCACTTTTATTGTCCTGCATGAGAAGGTTTCTGTTAAAGAGAACAAAGTTGATTAGTTTATCAGTGTCTATTTACATTTTTATTAAAATATCATTCTGGCTTCTCTTATAATCAGACAATAATATTTTATCTTTTTTTTTTTTTTTTTTTAATTCTCATCTCAATGCTTTCTGGTGCAAGAATGAACCCATCTTTATTTTTCTTCAAATTTTTAGTATAATTGGAAATAAATACTAATAAATTTAGGTCTATATTTTATGATCTCATCATGCAGTATTGAAATGGAAGTCTGTGTCAACATTTAGAATTACTTCTTTGAGTTAATTCTATGTTCATTATTTTTTATCTTCTAAATGAGTTGTCTTAAATGGCTCTAGTGATCTGATTTCATTACCATATGTATAAATTCTCAGAAGCAAGTCTTAAAAATTTATCAATGATTTCTAATTTCTAATAACTCAAGAGAATGCAAAATGGTTATTTTCTTCTTTTTGTCCTCATGATTATAGAGTAAGTCTCATTCTTTCCCATGGATTTGAGATCAGAGTGAACGTAAATGGCTTTCCTTCCAGAGTTCTTGACGACAGAAATTTCTAATCATGAATGTATTTTTCCAATGTGCCTAACACAGTACATTATATGTAATAAATAATTAAGACATTTTGATTATGTCAATTGAAGCACAATTGATGGAGATACAGTGATTTTTCAGTATAATCAAGCTTATTCAGAATAATCTATATCTAAGAGTTTCAATGCCCAAGTCAACGGGTTAGGAGAGGCAGAGTGGAGTAAGAAATACTTCAGGATGACTAATAAATTTTAGCCTCAATATCTCACTTTCAATCCAAGAAAAAGATAGTGATAATAAAAATTGTGGAAATTATTTCATAAAAATGTGTGGAGATTAAATGAAACAATATAAATAAAATAAATAGATATTGTCTAAAACATAATAATTCACTATCATTGAGTCAATTCTGACTCACGATGACCCTATAAGACAGAGTAAAACTGCCTCATAGAGTTTCCAAGATGAATATTTATGGAAGCATACTGTCACATCTTTCTCCATGAAATGGCTGGTGAGTTCAAACCACTAACCTCTTTGTTAGGAGCCCAGCATTTTAACCACTGTGCCACTAAGTCAGGTAAGGTATTAGTAAAGGGAAATGGCTCTAAGTCTCTTGGGGAGGAAGGGAAGAGTTCATTCATATTTTTTAAAATACCTATTAAATGCAATAGGACATGTTAAAGGGACCATTCCCTGGAGAAGGATATCATCCTTTGTAAAGTGGAAGTTCAATGAAAAAGGGGAAGGCCCTCAATGAGATGGATTGACACAGTAGCTATAGCAATGGGCTCAGGTATAGCAAGTATCTTGGGCTGGCAGAGGCCTGGGAAGTGTTTTGTTCTGCTGTACATAGGGTCACTATGATCTGGAGACGACTCAATGGCATCTAACAACAATTACACACAATAAGCATGGCATTAAGTGCTTTGCCTAGGTTATTTATGTATTTATTTAGTCTCATGTAAAGCTCAGAATACAAATGTCAAGCTCTAGTTTAGAAATAGAAAGTGAGACTCAGGAGAGTTATAGTAATTTATTGAGATGTGGTTAATAATGTAGACAGAAATCAAACCTTGAAATGTCTGAGACCAGAGACTTTTTTTTTCTATGGTATCTTGAACCAGCACACTATGACACAAGGGCACAAAAAAATGAAAACAGGATGTGGCACACAGATCACTAGCTTCCTTCCCTTTACTAATTCATGGTGGGTTGTCTGGAAGATTTAGAATCAGACAAGTTTCATTTGGAGGTAAATGGAAAAGAAGGCTTATGTTTGTAGGCAGTAGTAAGCACTCAACACATATTAATTGTTCTACTATTATCTGGGAAAGATGTGATTGAAATATACTTAATAATTCTTATGGCTCTGACAATTCCTGTAATTTGGTTACAAACTGATGAAGTCAGGTTATCAAGTAAAGCTCCTTTGTACTTTCTTTTCTTACCCACCATTTACTCTTTACAATGACAAATCCTGCTGAGTTAAGTCACAGATGACCGAAAAGTACTGTGACCAAATAACAATAAGAACTTATAAAATATTACATTTTACAAAAATACTAAGTGAAACAGTCAAACCTCTCTGGTTGTGGACAATAGACAGAATATTCTCAGTACCTAATGCAGTCCCTAATATAGTATAAACCAAACATTTCAGCTATGTATGAAAATTACTCTCAGTAATTTTAATTTTAAGACTTTTAAAATGTGGAGACCCCCTAATGAGAATCGTTTTCTATTTCAGAGTTTTCAATGTTGTCATTTCACTTAATGTGGCTCCTAGGTTTTTATTTTTATTTTTCACATTCTTAATATGTTAGTGACTTATTGTGGATTTGTGAAGGAAAAAATGACAAAAATATATTTTGGTATTATTGTCACATGTATAGCCAGCATTTGGAGCCACAATCAACATCCCTAGAAGCAGCAGTCAGGAAATGATAAAATGTGTTGCATGGGACTAATCTACTACAAAAGACATCTTTAGAGTATTAAAGAGCAAAAATTTCATTTTGAGGTCTAAGGTGTGCCTGACTCAAACAAGGGTATTTTCAATCACCTCTTAGTCATATGAAAGCTGGACAATGAATACAGAAGATGTAAGAAGCCTTTTAATGTTGATGTTAAGAAAAGAATATTAAATATACCATGGACTACCAGAAGAATGACATAATCTGTCTTGGAAGTTGTACAACCAGAATGCTCCTTTACAGGTAAGGATAAGGAAACTTTTTTTTCATGTACTTGGATATGTTATCAAATCGGATGAGAAAGATATTAAGCTTGGTAAAAAGAGTGTCAGTGAAAAAGAGGAAGGCTCTCATTGACTGACACAGGGGCTGCAACAGTGGGTCAAACATAGCAACATTTGTGAGGATAGTGTAGGATCAGGCAGTACTATTTTCTGGAGCTCTGGTAGCATAGTGCCTAAGGCACTTTACTGCTAACCAGGAGGCTGGTGGTGCAAACCCGCCAGCCACTCCTCGGAAGGAATATGGGGCAATCTACTTCCGTAGTGATACTGCCTCGGAAACCCAAAGAGGGGTCGCTATGAGTAGGGTCCAACTCGATAGCAAATAGCAACAACAACAACAGCCTATCTGGGTTCACAACCGTTTATAGAGTCTATTCAGATTAAAGCAATTTTATAGTCTAATTAAGATTCATGTATGCCTTTAAAATCAATTATACTCAGCATCTATGGCATTGTATGGAATAAGTAGGGAAACAGTCAAAATTGCAAATATTTTGTGAAAGAGTATAATCTAGGTATACGCTTTCATTTTTCTGTTATTTTTAAGGTCCTGTGTGTATTTCTGTGTGTGTGTGTGTGTGTGTGTGTGTAGTATGTACTTGAGGGGGAGAAAAATGACAAGGCTTATAGTATCATTTTTATCCACTTGGTTTGTGAATGGTTATTGGCTATCACTGTCACATAAAATGAAGAAACCAAGCTAAATGTGAATTTCAGATAAACAATGAATAATACTTGAATATTAGTATGTTTTATATCTCATTTGAGACATAATAACAATTGCTTCATTATCTGGGCTTCAAATTCTATTGGATGTCTGTTATTTTTATTTACAAAATCTGGCAACCTGGATATAGGTACAGACTTCTGAAAAATAATTGGCCAGGACTCAATTTTTCCATTAATAAGAATCTATTCCAAGAAAATAATATAATCAGAAATGCAAAAAATATGTATTTTCACATTCCATTATGTACAGAATCCTTACTGTACACATTTTCTAAGCACTGGGTATAGGACAGAGAACACTGATCTGATCCTTGCTCTCATGAGCTCACATTTTCCTAGATGAAAGAACATTTTAGAATCATAATAATGATTATACAATAAATAAATGATTATATAATAATGAATTATTTCTCTATTGAAAAATGAAACAAGGCAATGTGATAGAAAACCAAAAAGCTACTTTTTTACAGGGTGTTAAGGAAAAGTTTTAGTGTAGAAGTGACATTTATCCTAGGAAATAAATAAAAAGCAGGAGCCAACAATTTGAAAAGTGAAGGGCATGCCAAATATAAGAAACAAATGCGATGGTTATAAAACTTGACATATTATAGCAAGAGCAAAAAACCAAAACAAAACAAAACAAAAAATCAGTGTGGCTGAAGACTGGCATATCAGCATTGTCTGAGCAGTATGAGTTTAGATTAGAGGGGTATATAGGTCCTGGTTAATTTGGGATACAAAGATTCAAGGGAATGATTTTGGATTTTGTAATTTGATGAGAAACAAATAAAGAAGAACTAGTAAGCAAAAAAATAAAAGCATAAAAAATAAATAAATCTCTAATCTGTGTTTTTATAAAGATAACTCCAGCAAGTAGACTGTAAGCAGTCATGTGTGCAAAGTAGGAGACCAGTTAGGATGTCCCTGCAGTGACAGACTAGGGTCCAAGTTGGAAAGATGAGGATAATTAACCATCCTAGGAACATGATGAGTTAGAGCTGATAGGACTACTGGCAGTTTGGCTGGTGGATTAAGATAACAGTAATAAACAGTGTCTAGTATGATTTTTCATCAAACAATTGGTAGATAGTGGTAATATTAATAAACTGTGCATAACCAAAGAAGCAGCCAAATTGAAGTTTGTGGATGAAGGGTTTAGTTTGTGGCATGTTAACTGTAAGATGTTCATTAAATATTCAAGTGATGATGTAAAGTAGCAACTGGCTATGAGTTTGAAGTTCAGGAGAGAGATCAATACTGGAGACGTAAATTAGCCTTTAAGTATTTAGAGCTTTGGTGTGATGGTTAAGGTTCTATTTCAACTTGGGTGGACCATGATTCTCAGTGGGTTGGCAGTTATGGTGCAGTTTGGCAATTATGTAATGAGATAGTCATCCTCCAAGATGAGATTTAATATGATGTAATCACCTCCATCATGAGATGTGCTATGAGTAGCCAATCTGTTCAAAGAGAAGATCCAAGGGAGTGTGGCCTGAATCAAATTGATATGTAAGTTCTGGCAAAACTGTTTTTTTGCTCTGGGTCCTATGTCTGGCTTCTCATCATCTGACCACCCATTATTTTAATTTCAGCCAATGACCTGTGATATGTACTACTGATCTTAGGATTTGTTAACCTCTGAAGCCTATGAGCCAGTGGCCTGCCATCTCACCTGTTGATCTTGGGTTGAAAAGCCACTGATGCTACATGAGTTAGGAAAAGCTTCCTGATATCTGACCCAAAAACTTGAGGCTTGTTAGCCTTTCCAATCATGTGAGCTATTTCCTTGATATACATATATAAGCTTCACTGGTTTTGCTTCTCTAGAAAGTCCAGCCTAAGACACATGGCAATGGATGCAATTTTCTGGAAGTGTATATAAATAGAAAGGGAAACAGTAACAGATCTGAGTTAAGGAAAGCAGAGATCTACAAGAACAGGCAGCAAAGGAAACTTAGGAGAGGTACCAAGTAAGTTAAAAGAAAAATCTAATAGTACAGACTACACAAGAATCTTATAAATAAAAGTTGTTTTCAGAAAATATGGTTGGTCAAAGTGTATAGAGGTGTCCAAAGATGAAGTAATTTAAGAGCTGAAAAGTAAGCATTGTGTTTGTGGTTGATGATTGGATAACAGCAGATTCAGAAGAATAGTAAGGTGTAGAAATCTGAATGAATTTTATCAATAGAAAAATACAGATGAGGAAGTAGATACAGATCTATTGGCAAGTCTTTCAAGAAGCTGTGCCATAAAAGGGAGAAAAGAAATGTGGCTATATTTTAAAAGAATCAACAGTCACTTGTGAATGGAAGAGAGTAAAGGTTATTTTATGTTGATAGAAATAATGCAAAAAGAGGAATGCATGGTGAAAAAGAGGGAGACATTTCAGGACCCGTGGTCACTACGAGTCAGATCTGACTCGACGGCAGTGAGTTTTTTTTTTTTTTTTAAACTTTGAAAGATGAGACAGAATAAGATCTAGTGCATGAGTGGAAAGATTGCTCGTTCATAAGGATAGGGTAGGATTCTCTTTAAGTGTAAACACTTGGCACGTTCAGCTGCCAACTGAAAGGTTAAAGGTTCAGTCCACTCAGGGGAACTTTGAAAGAAAAGCCTGGTGATCTACTTCTGAAAAGTTGGTCACTGAAAACCATGGATCACAGTTATGCTCTGATACACATCATGTCCTCATGAGTCAAAATACACTCGGCAGCAACTAGTTACTGGTTAAGAGGAGAGTGCTCCATTCATTGTAGCAAGGGTGGGAACAAAGTGTATGGATCCAAATGTTAGAAAAATGAGGACATTCCTACTTAATTTTTCCTGTGAAGAATAAGGAAAGTTATCAGATAAGAGTAAACTTACTGCCGCTGAGTCAATTCTAACTGATAGTGATCCTACAGGTAGATTACAATTGCCCCATACGATTTGCAAATCTTTTTTTGTAAATCTTTACAAAAGCAAACTGCCTCATCCTTCTCATGTGAAGCAGCTGGTAGGTTTGAACTATCAACATTTTTATTAGCAGCCAGATGCTTTAACCACTGTGCCACCAGAGCTCCTTCAGATGAGAGTAAGGAGAATAAAAGTATATAGAAACTTTGAAATAGCAAAAGAAAATATTTAATTCTTTGACAAATAAATTCAACTTTAAAAATCCAATAACAAATTAATCTACATTATTTAATGCAACATAGAAATGAATTAATGATTTTTCAGTGAGGTAGGAAAAACAAAATAACCTCAATATAATATTCATTCTAATAGGAAAATTAAAATTGTATATAGTTGTTGTTGTTATGTGCCGTCGAGTCAGACCCAATTCATAACGACCGCTCCTTGGGTTTCCGAGGCAGTATCACTACTGCCTGTAGTAGTATCACTACAGAAGTAGATTGCCCAACCTTCCTTCTGAGGAGTGACTGGTGGGTTTGAACTGCCAACCTTTTGGTTAGCAGTCAAATGCCTTAGGCACTATGCTACCAGAGCTCCCACCAAATCTAAACCAAACTCACTGCTATTGAGTTGATTCTGACTCATAGCAACACTATAGGTCAGAGGAGAACTGCCCCAAAGGTTTTCCAAGGTTGTAGATGTTTACAGAAGCAGACTGCCTCATCTTTCTCCTGCTAAGCAGCTGGTGAGTTCAAATAACAAACCTCTTGGTTAACAGCCAAATGCCTTTAAGTACTGTGCCACCAAATCTCCTTATGTCTTAGGCTACGGTTTTGTAAAAACTATGTGAGAATAGAAACATTAAGCTAAAAGACTAATAGTGGTCATATATGGGTTTGTTTATGAATAACAATTCTTTCATACTTTATATGTTTATATAATCAAGAAAATAATTTTAAAAGATATTTCACAATAACTAATCAATACAACGTGAAGAGTGATTCTCTATTTCACTTCATAAATTCTTCCATATGAGAAGACACTACTTTGAACACTGATTTGTATTTTTCTTAGACACCTCAGATGGAGGATTAAGAATTAAATGAATTATGCATTATCTCTTAAAGAAACATCTTCTAGAAGAAAAAAAATGTATTTAGTATATTAGAATGATAAAATACTCATATTTTTCACCATAAGAAAGGGAAGTATAAAAATTGATAAGTAGTGCACAAACAAGAGCTAGAAAACAATATAGAACAAAATGTATATTCCAGATTTATATGGATCTGCACAAGGGTAATTGAACATGAGATGTGAGAGAAGGAATTTGATTTGCTTAACAGTGAGAATTCTAAAATTTCAATTTTTTTTTTTAATAAATATTTTATTTATTTATTTATTTTTTATTATTAGGATTTGGGTGAAGATTTACAGAGTAAATTCATTTTTCATACAGCAGTTCACATATACTTTGTCTCATGTCATTGACCAAAATTTACAATGCAGCAGCTCCCCTCCCACTTCCTCCCCATAGTTACCTCCT
>NW_006921730.1:833555-839147 GCF_000298275.1 Orycteropus afer afer
TCCTTCTGCCTAGTCTGCCATCTTGCCCCGCCTCTCTCAATTATTTTTTTATATCCTGCAGCATAGTCTCATTCCTATAGGTTTTAATTCAGAGAAGAGAGCTTTTCAGCTTCAGTGATTTTTTTTTTAAATGTTATTATTATAGGTCACCATATTCAACATATGTTGTTAAATAGGTTAGTAGAACGTCTACTTTTTAATTATAATTAGAGTGTCAACTGTTGCTGTCTTAAAAGGCAAAAGTAAAATAAATGGTCACTTTCTTTTCATGACACAACCTGGTTGTTGTTGTTGTTGTTGTTGTTTGTTGTCAAGTCAGACCTGACTCATAGCGACCCCTCCTTAGGTTTCCCAGGCACTATCACTATGGAAGTAGATTGCCCAACCTTCTGAGTGGCTGATGGGTTTGAACCTCCAGACTTCTGGTTAGCAGTCAAGTGCCTTAGGCACTAAGCTACCAGAGCTCCCCAAACCTGATAGAACTTCCAAAAAATTAAGATGTAATGCTTCTCTGGTAGAGCCTTTTGAGTAACGGCCTTTGTTATTTTTTAATCTCTCTTAATTTTTGAAGATCACTCAGATAGCATGTGACGCTTATTAAACTAAATAGATTATAAGACTCTAGAGGATAGGGACCATATTTTATTCATATTTGTATTCCCAGTTGCCTGGAATACAGTAAATTTTTAATACCTGTTTGCTGAAAGAAAGACAGGAGGGAAGGATGAAGGGAAGAAAACTGTGTGTCTTCCAGAAACCCTAATGAGTTTCCAAGGAGCTAAGCAATTTTAAAATATAATGTTTCTTTTCATGGCTTTTGAAGATATCATTCTCTAAAATAGAGTTGGAATTTTGTGGACCAATAATATTCATTGGGCATGTTTGGGAATTTGAGAGACCATCATTTACCCATAAGACTGTTATTCTAAAATGTTTCATCAAAAATTTGTTGTTGCATAGAGGGTAACCTGGACAGACAGGGATGAACAGATAAGAAGGGCACAAGGAAGGGATAGCCACAGGAAATAGGAAAGTTTTTTATGGTTGAGAATTAGAATTGGGGCCATGAAACCAAATGAACTGTTGTGTGTAAAACGAATCTTCTTTGTAAATTCACACTCACGTAGCTATAAAACATTAAAATAAAATAAGTTGTAATAAAAATTACAAATGGAAAAAAAAAATCTTTTGTGCTATCCTAAGGGAGACTTATTTCTAATCAAAAAAATAAATATGAATGTGTGCTTAAGTCTTTAAGGAATTATTGAAACAATGACTCAGTTTTTAATAACATAATAGACAACATTAGTTGTTAATAGGGAACAACCAGCCACTCATAAACATCCTGAATATATCCAAAGAAGCAACAAGGCCACATATTAAATCCACTAATCCCATAGCATAAAGATAGATATCCTAGGCAGTAGTGAACTGAAATGGATTGGTATTCGCCATTTTGAATCAGACAATCATGGCTTTTTAATACTGGCAGTGACAAAGAGAAATGGCATCACATTTATTATCAAAGAATATTTCAAGATCTAGCCTGAAGTAAAATGCTATCAGTGACAGAATAGTATAAATACACCTCAAGGAAGAAGAGGTAATACTACTATTAATCAAATTTATACACTAACTACTAAAGCCAAATAAAAATAAATTGAAGATTTTTACCAACTTCTACAGTCTGAATTTGACGAACATGCAACCAGTATTGATAATTATGGGTAATTGGAATCCAAAAGGTGTAACAGGAAAGTATTGTTGTTTTGTTTTTGTTGTTGTTAGGTGACATCGAGTTGGGTCCAACTCATAGTGATCCTATATACAACAATGAAACCCTGCCTGGTCCTGTGCCAGCCTCACGATCTTTGCTATACCTGAACTCATCACTGTAGCCACTATATCAATCTATCTTGTCAAGGTCCTTCTCCTCTTTTGTTGACCCTCCACTTTAACAAGTATAATATCTTTCTCCAGGACATGGTAATTTCTGATATCATGAACAAAGTAGGTCAGATGAAGTCTGGCCATTCTCACTTCTGGCTGCACTTCTTCCAGGACAGATTTGTTTGTTCTTTTGGCAACCCATGATACTTTCAGTATTCTTCACCAACACTACAACTCAAAAGCATCAACTCTTCTTTTGTCTTTCTTGTTCATTGTCCAGCTCTCACAGGCATATTATTGAAAATACCATGGCTTGGGTTAGGTGCACATTAGTTTTCAAGGAGATATTTTTGTTCTTCAGCACTTTAAAGAGGTCTTTGCAGCAGATTTGTGCAGTGCAATACATCGTCTAATGTCTTGACTGTTACTTTCATTGGTGTCTATTGTGGAACCAAGTAATATGAAACCTTTAACATTAAACCTTTCTCCATTTATTGTTATGCTGCTTATTGGACCAACTTAGAGGACTGTTATTTTCTTTATGCTGAGATGTCATCCATACTGCAGACTATAATCTTTAATCTTCATCAGTAAGCTCATCATGTCATCCTCATTTCAGCAAGTAAAGTTGTTGTGTCATGTGCATATCGCAGGTTGTTAATGTGTCTTCCACTAATCCTGATGCCACATTCTTCTTCATGTAATCCAATCTCTCAGTTTATTTTCTCAGCATACAGATTGGATAAGTACAATGAAAAGACTCAACCCTAACACACTCCTTTCCTGATTTTAAACCATGTGGTATCATCCCCTTGTCCTGTTCGAATGACAGCCTCCTGATCTATGTACAGGTTCCTAATGAGCACAATCAAGTGTGCTGGAATTCCCATTCTCAGTGTTATCCATAATTTGTTATTATCCACACAATCAAATGATTTTGCATAGTCTATAATACACAAATAAACATCTTTCTGGTATTTTTTACTTTCAGCTAAGATCCATTTGATATCATCAATGGTATCCCTTGTTCCATATCCTCTTCTGAAACTATCTTGCATTTCTCGAAGTTGTCTGTCTGTCAATATACTGCAGCAAACCTTTTTGAATTATTTTCAGCAAGATTTTACTGTCATGTGATGTTAATGATATTGTTTGGTAATGTCCACATTCTGCGGGATCACCTTTCTTTGGACTGGGTACAAGCATGGATCTTTTCTAGTCAGTTAGCCAGGTATCTGTCTTCCAAATTTATTGGCATAGACAACGAAGTATCGGTAGTTGGAAAATATAGCCTTGGAGAGAGAAATAACATGGAGACCACTTGATAGAATTTTGCATAACCAACAACTTACTCATTACAAATAATTTTTCAAACGACATGGACTTTGGCTATATACATGGACCTCACAGATGGAATGCACAGGGATCAATTGGACTACATCTGTGGAAAGAGGCAAAAGAGAAGTCCAATATCATCAGTCAGAACAAGGCCAGGGGCCAACTCCAGATCAGAACATCAACTGCTCACATGGAAAATTATATTAAAGTTGAAATAAAACAAGTCCACCAGAACCAAAACATGACATTGATTATGTTGTTGTTGTTAGGTGCTGTCAAGTCATCTCCTAGTCATAGCTACCCTGTGTACAACAGAACGAAACACTGCTGGGTCCTGTGCCAGCCTCGCAATCCTTGCTATCCCTGAGCCCATCATTACAACCACTCTGCCAATCCATCTCATTGAGGGTCTTCCCCTTTTTTTGTTGACCCTCCACTTTACCAAGTATAGCATCCTTCCCCAGGTAATGGTCCCTTCTGACAACATGATCAAAATAGGTGAGAAGAAGTCTGGCCATTCTCACTTCCAAAGAGCATCCCAGCCATACTTCTTACAGGACAGAATTCTTAGTTATTCTGCTAGTCCATGGTACCTTTAATGTATCCAACCTTGAGTATATCCCACCTGAAGTTAGAAACCATCTAAAGAATAGATTTGATGCATTGAACACCAATGACCAAAGAAAGACAGACTGTGGATTGGCATCAAGAACATCATACAGGAAGAAACCAAAAGGTCACTAAAAACACCAGAAAGGAAGAAAAGACCAAAGTGGATTTCAGAAGAGACTCTGAAATTTGCTCATGAGTGAAGAGTAGCTAATGCAAATGGAAGAAATGACAAAATAAAAGAGCTGAACAGAAGATTTCAAAGAGTGGGTTGAGAAGACAAAGTAAGTTATTTTAATGAAATGTGCAAAGACCTGGAGTTAAAAAAACAAAAGGAAAGAACATGGGTGGCATTTCTCAAGCTGAAGGAACCAAAGAATAATTTAAGCCTCAAGCTGCAATATTGAAGGATTCTATGGGCAACAACATATTGAATGATGCAAAGAACATCAAAGAACTAGTAAGGAATATGCAGAGTCACTGTACAAAAAAGAATTGATTTATACTGGACCATTTCAGGAGGAAGCATGTGATCAAAACCCAATGGTATTGAAAGAAGGAGTCCAGACTTCACTGAAGGAATTGGTAAAAAAAAAAAAAAAAAAAAAAAGCCTTCAGGAATTGACAAAATGCCCACTGAGATGTTTAAACAAATAGATGCAGTGCTAGAGGCACTCACCTGTTATGCCAAGAAATTTGGAAAACTACTCTCTGCCCAACTGACTGGAAGAGGTCCATATTTGTGCCCTTTCCAAAGAAAGGTGATCCAACAAAATGTCAGAATTATTGAACGGTATGACTAATATTACAAACAAACAAAATTTTGCTTAAGATAATTCAAAAATGGTTGAAGCAGTATGTTAACAGGAAACTGCCAGAAATTCAAGCCAGATTCGGAAGAGAATGTGCAGTGAAAAATATCACTGCCAATGATAAAGTGATCTTGGCTAATAGCAAACAATACCAGAGAGATATTTACTTGTTTCTTATTGACTATGTAAAGACATTCAAATGTGGATTATAACAAATTAAATAACACTGTAATGAATTGGAATTCCAAACCACTTAATTTTGTTCCTAAGGAATATTTACATAGACAGAAAGGCAGTCATTTAAACAGAACAAGGGGATATGGCATGGCTTAAAATATAGAAAGTTGTGTGCCTGGGTTATATTCTTCCACCATACTTATTCAATCTGTATGCTGAGAGAATAATCAGAGAAGCCATATTGTATGAAGAAGATCATGGCATCAAGATTGGAGGAGGGCTCATTTACAACCTGCAATATGCCAATGACATAACCTTGCTTGCTGAAAATGAAGAAGACTCATAGCACTTACTGATGAAGATCAAAGCCTTTAGCTTTCAGAATGGATTACACCTCAACATAAGAAAAGCAAAAATCCTCAGAACTGTCAAATAAGCCACATCTTGATAAAAAGAGAAATGATTAAAACTGTCAAAAATTTCATTTTACTGGGTAGAAGACATGAATAGACATTTCACCAAAGAGGATGTTCAAGTGGCCAATAAACATGTGAGGAAATGTTCACAGTCATTAGCCATTACCAAAAACCAAACACACTGCCATCAAACTGCCATCAAGTTGATTCAACTCACAATGACCCCTTCTTGGGTTTCTGAGGTGTGGCTTGTGGGTTTGAACCACCAGCCTTCTGGTTAGCAGTAAAATGCCTTAGACACTATGCCACCAGACCTCCCATTAGAGAGATGGAAAAAAACAACAATGAGA
>NW_006921730.1:839687-841096 GCF_000298275.1 Orycteropus afer afer
AGTAGGATTGCCCAACCTTCCTTCCGAGGAGTGGCTGGTGGGTTTGAACCGCCAGCCTTCTGGTTAGCAGGCAAGTGTCTTAGCCACTATGCTACTAGGATAACCAAACTGGTACATACACACAATGGAATACTATGCAACCCTGAAGAATAATGTAGACTCTGCAAAACACTGCATAATGTGGATGAACTTGGAAGACATTATGCTGAGTGAAATGAGTCAATCACAGAAGGACAAATATTGTGTTAGTCAATTATTGTAAAAAGTCAAGGAAAGGTTTATATATGGAAGAAATTTTCTTTGTTCGTTACCAGGAGTGAGAGGGAGGGGATGGGAGGGAACACTGCTACGTATTGTTGTTGTTGTTGTTGTTAGGTGCCATTGAGTTGTCTCTGACTTATAGTAACCCTATGCACAGCAGAATGAAATATTGCCTGGCCCTGTGCCAGACTCAGAATACTTGTTATACCTGAGCCCATTGTTGCAGCCACTGTATCAATCCATCTCGTTGAGGGCCTTCTCCTTCTTCATAGACAGGCCACTTTACCAAGCATGATATCTTTCTCCAGGAAATGGTTCTTCCTGATAACAGGACCAAAGTAGGTGACATGAAGTCTGGCCATTATTATTATTTTTTTTCCAAGGAGCATTCTGCTGCACTTCCAGGACATATTTTTTCATGATTTTAGGAGTTCATGGTACTCTTAGCATTCTTCTCCAACACCACAACTCAAAAGCATCAACTCTTCTTCAGTCTTCCTTATTCATTGTGCAGTTCTCACATGCATAAGATGCCATTGAAAATATCATGGCTTGAGTTAGGCATATCCTAGTCTTCAAGGAGATATCTTTGCTCTTCCTCACTTGAAAGAAATCTTTTGCAGCAGATTACCCCAGTGCAGTACATTGATGTCTTGACTGCTGCTTCCACTGGTGTTGATAGTAGAACCAAGTAATAGGAAATCCTTGACAACTTGAATCTTTTCTCCATCCATCATGAAACTGTTTATTAGACCAGTTGTGAGGATTTGGGTTTTATTTATATTGAGGTGTAATCTATATTGCAGAGTGTAGTCTTTAATCTTCATCAATAAGTGCTTCAAGTCATCCTCACTTTCAGCAAGCAAAATTGTGCTGTCTGTGTATTTCAGGTTGTTAATGAGTCTTCCTCCAATCCTGCTGCCATATTCTTCTTCATATAATCCATATTCTTGGATTATTTGCTCAGCATACAAATTGAATAAGTATGGTGAAAGGATATAACCCTGAAGCACTCCTTTTCTGACTTTGAACTATGCAGTATCCCCTTGTTCTGTTTGAATGACAGCCTCTTGATCAATTTACAGGTTCCTCATGAGCTCAATCAAGGATTCTAGAATTCCCATTTTCATCAATGGTATCCATAATTT
>NW_006921730.1:843183-844207 GCF_000298275.1 Orycteropus afer afer
CTGTCTTAGTCTAGAAGCTCCACTGAAACCTGTCCACCATGGGTAACCCTGGTGGCATTTTGCAACACCAGTGACATAGCCTCCAGCCTCACAGCAACATGCAAGCCACCATAGGACAACAAACTGACAGATGATAAATTAGTCTCCCTTACTTGTTCCTAACCACTCTGATCACTTCCCTACCTATCCAGGGCCTGGCCCTAAATAAAGGTGTCTCAGAAGCCCCTAGCTGCATGCCCACCTACCTGTTCAGGGCCCAGCTCAGACTAAGACAGACTGATAGATAGGTAGAGTTAAGTATTGATTTGGGTGGAGATAAGGACAATGTACCAAATGTGAGTGGTCAACATGGTGGGGCTGAGGAAGAGAAAGACAGAGAGGTGCATGGAAAGTACAGACAACAAAGATGAACCCTTTTGCACATACGGTAATGTGTTGTCAGTGATGGCAAGCATTCATCTATGGGTATATATACATAGGTGGACAGGCTAAAAGATCAAATATGTCTAAGCAGGGGCTAGTAGGCCCATGACCATATATAGGGTTGGCAGACAATGATTCCATAAGTGTATTGGTATGTTCTGTAAGAATTCCCAGGTATAAAGTGGAGCTGACAAGGGGCAAGGTTGTGGTGGCTTCTTGGCCACAACCAGCTACTCTGAGGGAACAAGTAGTTGGACCTGTGGGCTAAGGAAGGAACATGGTCACAGGAGACATCAAACTCAATTGGCATAGCATATTACTAAAAAATATTGTTCTACCTCCTACTCTGGTGAGTAGCAGTTGGATCTTAAAAATTTGCAAGTGGTCATCAGATTCAAGAGTGGGTCTCTCCTCATCCAGAACAAAGAAGAATGAAGAAAACCAAAGACACATGGAAACAATTAGTCCAAGGGACTGGTAGACCATGTGATCCTCAGCCTATATGGCCATGAGACCAGAAGAACTAGATGGTGCCTGGCTACCACTGTCAACCACTCAGAGGAAGATCAGTGCAGGAGATCCTGGTTAGAGGAGGAAAACA
>NW_006921730.1:844307-846622 GCF_000298275.1 Orycteropus afer afer
GAAGGAAGGTTGGGCAATCCTACTTCAGTAATGATACTGCCTCGGAAACCCAAGGAGGGGTCGCTATGAGTCGGGTTTGACTCGACGGCACATAACAACAACAACAGCCACCCTTTAAGTCTGGAATTGAACTAACTCCTGTGGATTACAGCCAAACAATAATAGACAGACATATGGAGGTGAACATTTACATCAGGTCGATACACCACTTGAAGGGCTCAATCATGGGAGAACAGAAAGACAGTGTTTGCACAAGAGAAAGCTCAGGGGCCAGGAGTGCATGTGAGGGAAGTACAAAAGGAAGTGGTAGCTATAGAGAGAAAGTGAAAAAAGGGCTAATGCATTGTGGGGAATTGCAGTCAATGTCATAAGACAACATGTGTATACTATGATGTATGGAAAATGAATTTGCTATGTAAATTTCACCCAAATCACAGTAATAATAATTACAATAAACTACCTCAGACCACTAAAAAGATTTCATTTTACTAGGATCCACAACCAAAATCCATGGAAGGAGAAAGTCAAGAAATCAGATGTTGTATTGCACTGGAAAAAATCTGCTAAAAAAGACCTCCTTAAAGTGTTAAGAAACAGCGATGTCACTCTGAAGAGTAAGGTTAGTCTCACCCAAACTGAGGTATATGCAATCGCATGTGCAAGCTGTACAATTAATAAGTAAGATTGCAGAAGAATCACTTTTTTTTTAATTGTGGTGTAGGTGATGAATATTGAATGTACCATGGACTATTAGAAGAATGAACAAATCTGTCTTGGAGGAAGTACAGACAGAGCAGAAGCTAGAATGACCGGACTTCATCTCTCATACTTTGGGCATGTTGTTAGAAGGGACCAGTCCCTGAAGAAGGATGTCATGCTATTTAAAGTGGACAATCCACCACAAATTGGAAAGCCCTTAATGAGATGGATCGACACAGTAGCTTCAATGATGGGCTCAAGCACAGAAATGATTCTGAGGAGGGCACAGGACTAGGCATTGTTTTATTCTGTTTTACATAGGTTCATCATGAGTTGAAACTGACTCTATGGCATCTAACACACATGTTATAGAATTACTCAGATCAAAACAAACACAAAAACAAGGCAATTTAGAATTTAGAATTCAAGAATTGAATTTAGAACTGAATTTAGAATTTAGAGTTTAGAATTCAACAATTTAGAATTCAAACATTTAACTAATTTTTTTTTTCCCCTATCCCTCATGCATGGTATTATAATCTGTAGAATGAAAAATAGGTAAATCAGACGGTGGAAATTGAGAGGTTTTGTTTTGTTTTGTTTGTCTTTAAGATAAATTTATCATTTACTTGGAGAATCAATAAATTGTTTGAATATGTTAACAAAGCTGTATTTACAATTCTTGTTTGAGTATCAGCTCATAGTTAACACAGCTCAGTGATCTTTTGAATCATTGTTTTTCCTTTAGGTCACCAAAATGATTAAAATATGCATATATAATTATCTTTACCCTATTTCCATCTTAACTAGATCTTTTCAGATAAATAATTGCAAAAGAAATAGAGCCTTACTATACTTTAAAAAGGAAAACAATAAAATCCATAAATTGTAAAGTACTAAAAGAATATTTGTTGCATTAACAAAAAAAAATTAAAAATAATTGTACTATTTTATCATCCTTTCTAGATTTCCAAATACTTTTACCTAAGACAGATCCCTAGGAAAAAAAAAAATGCATGATTCTATGAGTTATATTTTATAAATTCATTTTCCATATTTTTATTGAGATTTAATCTGTCCAAGGGTCTTATGGATGCACAGCCTCTGCTCATGCAATTTCTCATTTTGTACACATGTTAGTTTCTTAGGGTGACCATAACAAAATATCATGAAGTAGATGGCTTTAAAATGAGAAAAACTTATTGGCTCACAGTCTAGAAAGCTAAGAGACTGAAATCAGAGGATAGACCAGGCTGATTCATTTTGAAAGACCCAAGCAAAAATCTGTTCCTTGTTTTCCTCCTAGCTTCTTGTGATGTGTGGACTAAGTATCTCTTGGCTTGAAGATGACTCCCATCTTTTCCTCTGTCTTCACATGACTATCTTCCCTCTGTACATCTAAGTCTCTTCTCTTATAAAGAAACAACTCATATTGAATCTTTATGGAAATAAAGTTTCAGGTATGGCAAATACAATAATATACAGGTAGTTGCTGCTCCATGTGCTTGTAATAGGGAGTCTGATTGGTGTGCAAATCTTCTAAATGCCCCCAACACAAATACACAACCAAAAAATATTAGCATTTTTGCATGAGTATCTATTCAATTCCACCACTC
>NW_006921730.1:847150-848171 GCF_000298275.1 Orycteropus afer afer
AGAATACGGAATGTACAAAGTATGAACCTAGGGAAATTAGAAGTTGTCAAAAATGAAATAGAATACATAAAGATCAATATCCTAGGCATTCCTGAGCTGAAGTGGACTGGTTTTGGCCATTTTGAATCAGACAACCATATAATCTACTATGCCCGGAATGACAAATTGAAGAGGAATGGCATGGCATTCATTGTCACAAGGAATTTTTCAAGATCTATCCTGAAGTACAGTGTTTCTCGTGATAGGATACTATTCATATGCCTACAAGGAAGACCAGTTAATACTCTCACTACCATCAAGTCAATTGCAACTCATAATGACCCCACCTTGGGCTCCCAAGGCAGTATATCTACAGAAGCAGATTGCCCAGTCTCACTTCTGAGGAGTGTCTGGTGGGTTTGAACTGCTACCCTTCTGGTTAGCAGTCAAATGCCTTAGGCACTACTCCACTAGAGTTAATAATAATAATATTCAAATTTATGCATCAACTACCAAAGCCAAAGATGAGGAAATTGATGATTTTACCAATTTCTGCAGTCTGAAATTGACCAAACATGCACTCAAGATGTGTTGATTATCACTGGTGATTGGAATGCAAAAATTGGAAACAAAGAAGAATCATCAATAGTTGGAAAATATGGCCTTGGTGATAGAAATAATTCTAGAGATCTCATGATAGATTTTTGCAAACACAATGACTCATTCATTTCAGATAATTTTTTCAACAATGTAAATGGTGGCTACACATGTGGACTTCACCAGATGGAATACACAGGAATCAGATCAATTATATTTGTGGAAAGAGGCGATAGAGGAGCTCAATATCTTCACCCAAAACAAGGCCAAGAGCTCACTGTAGAACAGACCATCAACTGCTCATATGCAAGTTCAAGGTTAAGTTGAAGGCAATTAGAATAAGTCCACGAGAGCCAAATTATGGCCTTGATTGTATCCCTCCAGAATATAGAGACCATCTAAAGAATAGATTTGATGCATTGAACACCAGTGACCAAAAAACAGA
>NW_006921730.1:848271-855041 GCF_000298275.1 Orycteropus afer afer
ACATTATTGACTTTTTGTCTGAAGGATGTTCTCCACGAGAAGCTGATGGTAATCCTTGTAAGTACAGAAGAAGGGAAGCGAAGTGTGATACTTGGAGCTGTGTGTCAACTTGGCTGCACCACAATTCTGTGTGGTTTAAGCAATTGTGATGAAGGCTGTGCCAATGATGGGATCAGATGTATATGTTTTGAGCAGCCAATCCATTGAAAGGGAACTCCCTTTCCCCAGAGTTGTGGCCTGCTTCCAATATATTTATGGACATCCTGGAAAAAGACACACTCTTCCATGGATTGGGATTCTGTTGTGCTGCCTACAACTGTCCGTGAGGAAACAATCCCCCATTCGGCCTGGAGATCTTGGATTTGTCATTCGTTGGAGTCAACAGCCAGTATACTGCCTGCCAACTTTGAGCTCCTCATGCCCTGCAGCCATGTGAGTCAGGAAAAGCCTCCAGCTTGATGTTTGATCCAAGAACTTTGGATTCACCAGCTTCTATAAGTGTATGAGCCATTTTCCTAAGATAAATTTCTCTTTCTCTATATATATAAGCTTTACTGATTTTGTTTCTCTAGAGAACCCAGTCTAACACAACAAGATACATTAGAACAGCAGGTAAAAGTTGGCAGCGCTGAGAGCAACATTCATCAGAAACACTTAGAAAATGATGCAGCAGCATTTGGGCATTGCACTATATTTTTGTTCAAGCAATAACAGTTCCTGTTAAATCAATTATGACTTATGGTGGCCCCATGTGTATCACAGTAGAACTGTACTCCATAGGACTTTCAATGACTAATTTTCTGGAATTAGATCATCAAATCTTTTTTCTAAGGCACATGTGGGTAAACTCTAATTCCAATCATTCCATAAGTAACTGAGTATGTTAACTGTTTGCACCACCTTGGACTTACTCCAGTCTGCAAATATGGAATCAGATTGACTGTGTTCAAATCCCATCACTCCCACTTATTAACAACTCCATCAGTTTGGGCAAGTCACCATTCTCTGAGACACACTTTGTTTCCTTATCTGTAATATAAATTTGTTCTGAGACCACATAACATATAGCATTTAAAGGTAAGCACTATACTAGTGACATAGTAAACATTAAGTACATGCCATCTCTTTTATTGGGAGCTCTGGTAGCATAGCACCTAAGGCACTTGACTGCTAACTAGAAAGCTGGCAGTTCAAACCCACCAGCCACTCCTTGGAAGGAATGTTGGGCAATCTACTTCCGTAGTGATGCTGTTTTGGAAACCCAAGGAAGGGTTGCTATGAGTCAGATACGACTCGACAACACATAACAACAACAACAACAATATGATGGTGAAGTCTGACCACTAGCTTTTACCTTTTTAAATAATTGATTTTTAAAAAAAGAACATATGCTTAGAATTTTAAATAACTTTAGAAGTTATTTTTAATGACATAGGAAACAAAAGTAAAAGATAATTGTTACTCTTAATAGGAAATACAATAACAATGCTAAAGTTGCTGAAGAAAAAGTAAATTATGGACAGCAAACCAACTAAAAACTTTTAAAAATAAAAAAAAAAGGGACACTTGCCTTTCAGGAGTAATTTTATTCAGAGCAATGCTAAAAATATTGTTTTGTTTTTGTTTTTAATTTGTTTATTTTTCCCTCAATGGAAGTCATAATTCCAGACACTGTTATAATATCAGAAGTAAATAATGCAAATACAGAAATACCACCTAAATAGCTAGATAACTTTCAAAAGAGCAAAAGTTTAGAATAATAATGTTTATCACAAGAAAAACAAGGCAAAGTGAAAGCAGAAGAGAGTTTAGATGTTCCGTAGCCTGTTTCTCTTTTTAAATGACCCTGTTATGTACATGCAATGTATTGAATAATTTAAAAAAAAAAAAAAATGCATCTTCTGTGGTCTCAGCAAGCTATCCCAAGTGTTACTGGATGACAAAATTCTCGCTATCACTGTCTGACCAAACCTATAGTTCCTTTCATTCATCCTCTTTGTCTTTTTCACAGGTGTTGAATACATAATTAGAAAAACAAAATAACTCAGAAAGTGATCTATTGTCTCTGCACAGAGAGGTACAAAACCAGGTTTCTGTCCAATTTGGTAATTTCCTTCCTTGGCAATGTCTAAATATGAACAACAGCTGCTACTCAGATCTCACTAACAATTTATCCACTGAGAGTAACTTTCATTGGGAGAAAACACTCAGAAAAAGTTGGAGCAGGATTTGGGCACTACACTGTGTCTTTGATCAAGTGATAACTGAAATCCACTCTTTCCAAATCATTAGCAGTATGATGAACCAAACACAAATGCCATGTGAAAGTCTTACCACTTCTAAGAACTAGCAAAAGCCTTTTTATTTTTTTTTTCCATACTGATGACATCCTTATTTAAACTCCATTTTGTCTAAAATTATTAGCAATTTGTATTATGTCTGTGGTCACAAATATTCAATTCACATTTAGGATCTTGTTCATCTTGACCTTTTGCTCCCTAGAAGCAAGTAAAATGAATGGACCTAACATAGAGTTGACTATGGAATCAAACAACAATCAAAGACCAGTGCTCAACAGTTGGTTGAGAATTCAGATAAAAGTAAAAAGAGTTGAATTAGTGTTCTCATTATTAAATTAAAAATGGGAACTGAACAGATAGGCACCTGGGTCCAATTGTAAACATAAGGTTCATTCTTTTGTGTTAGCACCTGATCAATATGTTGATGTCCTGTTTATAGCATCTGAAGTAATTTGAATCTTGATTTTACTTTCTAATTATTGTACTTTCTTCTTATTGTTGTTCTTTTAATACTTAGACATGTTGCTAGATTCAATTTGTGACAAGTTCCTTTAGCGTATTTCCATCTATGTTTATATGTTATAATGGAGTACATTTTTTTTCTTCTTATATTGTTCTTGATTCATTTGCTTCATTTCATTATATTATACCAAACTTATAAAATGTGTTGCCTAGTGTTCATCGTTTTATTATGTTGATATATTTAGTCTAAAATACAAATTTTATGATTATCCAAGTGAAAAAAAAAAAAAATCCCTGCCTGCAAATGAGTTTGTGCAGAGCATCTTTTTCTTCTTAAGAACATACTACTTATTCAGTAACATTAGTTATTATAAGATACTGGTTCTCTATTTTATCTTGAGTCTATTTTGGTAATTTAGTACAGGTTCCTGGTAAAAAGAAAATGATGTTAAAGCTCATATGCTGCCTCCAATCATAAAGTGATCAAATTTAAAATATTAACCTATGGAGCTTACATCCTAGTAGGAGAGGTAGAGAGAGAAAAAAAACAATCTATAGACATGATAAATGATTAATTATTTTGAATCTTAGATAATGTTAATGCTGTGGTCTTCAGAGAAAGTAATGTGTTTAGGTGACCTATGTTTCTGTTGAAACAAGAAAAAGAAGGGAACATGAGGATAGGGGGTGAAGAAATGGGATAGGAGAGGAGATTGCTAAAAGAGAAAGCTGTTTCATCACTCCCCAACAGTTAACATATCCTTTGGAGTGAGTAAGTCAGTGGAAATAATTCTGTACAATGACATTATAATCTTAGAGAAAATAAGTCAGTAAAAAGAAGGTCCCAGTTCTGACAGATCTAGAGTAGAGGAATATTGAGGTCTGGTCACATGCTGAAGTACAATCCTGTACAAATGCTAGATTTTTAAGGTAGGGTATTTATTCTGAGAAAACATACATTGAAAAGAGCTAGTGCTGAGCCTGCTTCCTTCTTGGTAATAATAAGCATCATCATCAGCATCATAATTGCAACTGTCATCATCATTACCAATGTTGTCACCAAAAATGTTTACTGTTGTTGTTAGAGTGCTTACTATATGCTAAGCACCATTCTAAATATTCTGCTTGTATTAATTTATTTCAGTTCCACAATACCCTGTAATATTATTCCTATTTTACAGTAGAGTAAACGGGTATAGAGAAATTAAGTAAATCGCCAATGACCATCAGTTATCAAGTGGCAGAGCCATATTTAATAAACGTTTATATATGCAGTGCTTTGTTCTGTTATATATAGGGTTGCTACGAGTCAGAGCCAACTCAACAGCAGCTAAAAACAACAACATTTTTAGAAGAGTTTCAAATTTACAGAAAAATTGAAAAAATAGTAGAGAGTGTTCCTATATAACTCCTATCCAGTTTACCTTTGAGGAGGCAGTGACAGGGATCCAGGTGAAGGGAGGGAACCCAGGCCACACTCCACAGGAGGCAAGGTGGGAAAGTGGAGGAAAGAGAGGAAAAGGCCAGGGGGACCTGGACAGAGCAAGGAGGCAGTGGCAGGGATCCAAGTAAGGGGAGGGAACCCAGGCCATACCCCACAAGTGGCAAGGCAGAAAAGTGGGGGAAAGGAGAGAAAAGACCAGGGGGACAAGGACAGAGAGAGAAGGCAGCAGGAGGAATCCAGATAAGGGGAGGTTGCAGAGGTTTTGAATAGCTAAGGGAGACAAATTTATCTGTTGTTTTGTCCTACTGTGGTAGCATGTTCCTGTGAGGCTTGAGGCTGTGCCCTGGTGTTTCAAACCCAGCAAGGTGCATGGCTTGCAGACTGAGACAGACTAGGAAGAGACCATCCACTTCTCAAAGAATTGGCCAGGGAAAGCTTTATGAATAGCAGAGAAACACTGTCTGATACATTTCTGCGCAACTTTATGAATAGTCCAGAAACATTGCCCAATACAGAAGAGGAGGATGAGCCATTTAGGTTGGAAGGCTCTCAAAATATGACTGGGAAAGAGCTGCATCATCAGAGTAAAACCAGCCTTACTGAGATGGATCAGGTAAAGCTTTCGAGATCTCCATTTGCTGATGTGGCATGATTCAAATTGAGGAGCAACAGCTGCAAACATCCATTAATAATTGGAGCATGCAAGGTATGAAGTATGAATCCAGGAAAATTGGAAGTTGTCAAAAATGAAATAGAACCCATAAAGTTTGATATCCTAGGCATTAGTGAGCTTATTGTTTTCATACATTTGGATTAATTGAATTATAGTCTAATTTTAAATTTCTTTTCTGCTATTTGCTTCAGGTTTAAAATTCTCTTTTCTCTCATTTGCTAATGTAAAAGCTTAGAGTATTTATCATCTTATTTTTAACATATGTATTTTATGATATAAATTTCCCTCTATTCACTGTTTCACAGCAACTCACAAATTTTTATAATTTGCATTTGCATTTTCATTTACTTTAAAATATTGTTAATAGATTACTTTGATCAATTTGTTATTTAGAAGAATGTTGTAATCTCAAAATCTTTAGAAATCTTAAGTGTTTTTTCTGTTTTTGATTTCTAGTTCCATTCTCTTATTTTTTAAGAATATACTTTGTATATGCTTTCTAATTTTTTAAAATTATTATAGTGTATTTTATGATCCAGGACAGTAAACTGTTCATGCAGAATTGATAAAATGTGCTTTCTTCTATTGTTGGATGGAAATATTCTATAAATGTCAACTAATCCAGTTTATTGATGGTGATATTAAGTGAAACTATGTCTTTATTGATTTTCTGCCTGTTGGATCTGTCAATTACCGACAGAAGGGAATTGAAGTCTCTCACCATTATAGTGGATTAGTCTATCAGCTTGTAGTTCTACTGATTCTTGCCTCATGAATTTTGATTTTCTGATGATGCATACACGTTAAGGATTTTTATATATTTCTTGAGAATTGATACATGTAATGCTCCTTTACACCTTGTAATTTTTTGTTATGACATCTTTTTTGTCCAAAATTAATATAGTTCCTCCATCTTTCTTTTGATTACTCTTAGCATAGTATATCATTATATCATTCTCCATCACTACACTGTTATATTTAAAGTGAGGGTTTTTTTTTTAACTTTTTATTGAGATTTAGGTGAAAGTTTACAGAGAAAATTGGTTTTCCATTCAACAGTTCATACACATGTTGTTTCAGTACATTATATGTAATTTCTGCAATATAATAGCACTACACATTTCCCTCTGTCTTTCTTTCCTGTCGCTTCCTGCCTTCTGAGCTTTATTCCTGGTCTAAAGCTTCCCTTTTGATCTTTTATGGTTGATTATTCTAAGGAGTGCTTTACTCTCTGGTGTCATTGTTTGCAGCATAGTCCTGTCTATTGTTTGGCTGAAATTTGAGCAGTGAGAGTGAGTTCAGTTCCAGGTCCAAAGGGTGGCTAAGAGCCATACTTTCATGTATTACACCTGTTTCTGTCAGGGTAAGTCTGGTGTTTATATGGTGTTGGGTTTTTTTCCCATTTGACCCAAGATCTTAAATTTTGATGACTTTCAGAGAAGTTGGCAGTTGTAGCTGGACATCATTTATTTCTTTTTGATTCCAGGGTTGTGGAGGCTGAAGTTTCCAAGTTCCACTAGTCCCATGGACTAATTGTTTCCATGTCTCTGATGTTCTTTACTCATCTTTGCTCCATTCTGGAAGATACCTATAGTTTCATCTTAGGTGTTTGCTTGCAAGCTTTTAAGACTCTCACCAAAATAAGATTTAGAACATTTTTGTGTACTGTGTTATGCCAATTGAGTAATTGAGCTTGATGTCCCCTTTGACTTAAAGCTCCAAGCCTGCAGGCCCAGTGACTCACTCCCTCAAGGAGTTTGATCGTGGGTAAGAAGTTATTATAACTTTGTCCCTGTGTTTCACTATCATATATGTGGACATTTTTATAGTATATATATATATATATATATATATATATGTGTGTGTGTGTGTGTGTGTGTGTGTGTGTGTA
>NW_006921730.1:855141-855728 GCF_000298275.1 Orycteropus afer afer
TGTGTGTGTGTGTGTGTGTGTGTGTGTGTGTGTAGAAATATCAAATATCATGTGGAAAACCTATATATAGTCATGGGTAAATTCACATTTGCCTACTCATATGTGATCATCTTGCCCATCTATCAATGTATCTATTCATAGATAAATGTTGATAATTACTGATAATGAAGCTTTAGGTATATAATAGTGTTGACCTTTGTCTATAACTTCCATGCCTCTACGTGTCTTCCTTTTGATTTGTGTTGTTCACCTAGTTTTGGTATATTGCCTTTCCTTTCACTAAAATCAATACTTGTCTCTTACCTAGCTGGCAGTTTTCTTTCTACTTTCCTCCCATCCCTGGTAATCATCAAAGAATATTTCACCCTGTGAGTAAACTTTTCCTTGACATTTTATAATAGTGGACTCATGCAATATTTGTTCTTCAGTGATTGACTTGTTTTACTCAGCAAAATGTCCTTCAGATTCATCCATGTAATGAGGTATTTGGTGGATTCTTCATTATTCTTTAACACTGCATAGTATTCCATTGTGTGCATATACCAGAGTTTGGTTATCCATTCATTCATGAATTAGTTTCATCCATA
>NW_006921730.1:856478-857791 GCF_000298275.1 Orycteropus afer afer
AAAAATTGACAGAGATGCAAAAGATAATCCTGGAGCTCTGAGGTCTGAAATAAACTATACAGAAGTGAATTGGGGACCAAGTAGTGGAAAAACCTGAACAAAAACAGTGATGGTTAGAGATGTGGACTGTCAGCTACTCTGACAGGACCAACAGCCTGAATATTTCCAAGTGGTGTTGGGACCTGAGAATTAAGCTAAAGATCATCCCTGGTCACCAAGGGCTGCAAGATGATTGCACTGGTGGGTGGTCTAGACTAGGAAGGGAAATAGCAAGGAGGGAGACAACCTGAGCTGTTGACTTTCCACTGTCTGGAGGGTGAAGCAAGTTTGATTGTTTACACACAGAAGCCATTTTGGATATTTAAAGTGACTAAGGGCTCAACAATTTTGAATCTTTACAAGTGGCAACAATTTTGGATTTTAAAGGGACAGCATTCTCATTCAGAATCCAGGGACCTCAGAATAGGCTCTGTTTACCAAGGATGGCAAGGACATATGAAAAGCTGACAACAGGAAAAGATACAAGTGGTGAGTGTATAAATGCTTTCAACTAGTGAATAGAGAAGCACAGCACAGTACCCTGCATATGTAGATAACATACAAACAAAACAAAGAAAATGAAAATTGTGGGCAAGTCGCTCCAACATACAATCACCAATTAAATATAAACACAAAAAGTCACAAGGCCTTGGAGACAAGAGAGCATCACAATCCACACAAAGAAGCAAGATAAAGCAGGAGAAACAAGGGACAAGGATACAGACCCAAAACACATCCCTGATGAAGACACAGCAATGGAACTTCCTGAAAAGGAATTTAAAATAATTATATTTAGATATTTTCAATGAATTGAGAGACAGATAAGGAAAACACTAACAAATTTGAGGAAAACACAGAGAAAACTCTACAACAATTTTGAAAGAAAATACAAGATAAAATGACAAAGTAAAGGAAATATTAGAAATGGTACAAAATCTACACACAGAAATCCAGAAGATTAATACTACATTTTCAGAAATAGATAACACATTGAATGAGCAAAGGAGCAGATTGAATGAATGGAAGACAGAATTAGTGAGATTGAAGGCAAATACCTGAACATTTCTTTGGAAAGGGATCAGTCAGAAAAAAGATCAAAACAAATGAAGAAAACCTAAGGTTCATGTGAGATAGCATCAAAAAGAATGATTTATGTGTACCATAGTGCCTAAGGCACTTGAGTGCTAACCAGAAGGCTGGCGGTTCAAACCCACCAGCCACTCCTCAGAAGGAAGGTTGGGCATTCCTACTTCCGTAGTGATACTGCCTCAGAA
>NW_006921730.1:858760-860379 GCF_000298275.1 Orycteropus afer afer
CACCTTCTGGGCCTGCAAGAACTCCATCCCAGTCTGTGTGCTCAGGCAGAGCCTGGTTGCCGTACCCTACCCTCCCTCAATTTTTTTTCTATTTCTTTTTTTTCTGGTGTTTACTTTGCTTGTGTTTGTCTGTTTTAAAACTACTATTACTATTAATACATTTGTCCTTTTTACTATTATTCTTTATTCTTCCCTTCCCAGGTCCTAGTTTTAAGCTCCTTTTCTTTTCCCTGTTCATGGTTGCATTTTTTTTTCTCATGATTAATCCTGTTCCTCATTTTTCTTTTTACATTCTCTTCATTTTGTCTTCATTATTCTCCTTCTTTACCTTTTTTCTCTCATTGAACTATATACAGATATTGCAGGTTTTCTTGTTTTTTTCTTCTTCTTTTTCCCTTTTTTTTTGGTTACTGTTCCTTGTGATTACAAGGTGTATTTCTTTTTCCCATGTACTTTTAGTTTTTTTAATAGTCAATCAGTTGTAATTTTTGTCTAATTGAGTGGGAGACAACAACAGTCCCCATAAGAAACAACTATACCCAAACCTCCTGCAACTTCACTTACTGACTGAGAGCAACCACCTTCTTCTCCATCAATGGGCCAATGATAAAAAACCACCAAGAAGAGCCTGAATCACTCTTGACTGCTCTTCACAAACAGTTAACAGTGATCTTAATACAATAATGTCATGATGTCTCAGAGACAACAGATCATCACAGTCCACAAAAAGAAGTAAGATAAAGTGGTAGAAAAAAGGGAATAGGATACAGATCTAGAACACATCCCTGAGGAAGAAGCAGCATTGGAACTTTCTGATAAGGAATTCAAAAGAATTATCTTAAGGTATCTTCAAAGGATTGAGAGACAGACCAAAGAAAACACAGAAAAATCCCAAGAAAAATTTTGGAAGAAAATACAAGAACAAAAAGACAAAATAAATAAAAAATTAGAATTGATTCTAAATCTACAGATAAAAATCCAGAAGATTAATACTAAATTGTCAGAAATAGATAACATATTGTAAGGGCAAAGAGCAGATTTGATACAATGGAAGACAGAATTAATGAGCCTAAAGACAAATAACTGAATACTGCTTTGGAAAGGGATCAATCAGAAAAAAAAAAAAAAATCAAAATCAAAAAACAATGAAGAAAGCCTAAGGTTCATATTGGATACCATCAAAAGGAATAAACTATGTGTCATTGGAATTCCAGGACAATAAGAGAAAAATAATAACAAGAGAAAAATAATAACACTGAGAAAATAGTCCAAGATCTGTTGGAAAAGAACATCCCTGATATGATGAAAGATGAGAATATAACCATTCAGGAAGTCCAACGAACCCCAAACAGGATAGATCCCAAAAGAAAATCATGAAGACATATCATCATCAAATTCACCAAAACCAAAGACAAAAACAGAATCCTGAAAGCAGCATGGGAAAAACAAAAAGTTACCTACAAAGGACAGCCAGTAAGAATAACCTCTGATTTCTCAGCAGAAACCACACAAATGAGAAGACAATGGGATGGTTTATATAAAACCCTGAAAGAGAAAAAATTTCAACCAAGAATTATATACCCAGAAAAATTGTCCCTCAAATATGATGGTGAAATTAG
>NW_006921730.1:877618-878555 GCF_000298275.1 Orycteropus afer afer
CCCTCCCAGTGTGTTATCTATTTCTGACAATTTAGTATTAATCTTCTGGATTTCTATCTGTAGATTTGGAATCATTTCTAATTTTTTGTTTATTTTGTCATTTTGTTCTTATATTTTTTCCCAAAATTCCTCCAGGGTTTTTTTCTGTGTTTTCTTTGGTCTGTCTCTCAATCCTCTGAAGGCACCTAAATATAATTATTTTGAATTCTTTATCAGAGAATTCCAATGCTGCTTCTTCCTCAGGGATATGTTCTGGGTCTGTATCCTGCTCCCTTGTTTCTACCACTTTATCTTTACTTCTTTGTGTGGACTGTGATGGTCTGTTGTCTCTGAGGCATCATGGAGTTGTTGTATTTAGATCTCTGTTAACTCTTTTTGAAGAGCAGCCAAGGGTGATTCAGGCTCTTCTTGGTGGTTTTTTATCACTGGCCCATTGGTGGAGAAGGAGACAGTGGCTCTGGCTCAGTAAGTGAAGTCACAGGAGGTGTGGGTGTAGTTGTGTCTTATGGCAACTGTTTTTGTCTCCCACTCAGTTAGACAAAAATTACAATTTAATAACCATCAGAAAACTAAAAGCCCATGGACAAAAACACACCATGTAATCACACAAGAACAGTAACCAAAAAAAGAACAAAGAGAAAAATAAGAAGAAAAAAACAAGAAAACCTGCAATATCTGGGAATAGGGCACTAAAAGAAAAAAGGTAAAGAAGGAAAATAATGAAGAAAAAATGGGAAAAATGCAAAAAGAAAAACAAGGAATGGGGTTAACCATGAGAAAAAAGGGGATAAAAAGAAAAAAAATTAAAATAAAAAATGTAGTAATAATAAAAATTTCAACCAGGAACAGGGAAAAGAAAAAAAGCTGAAAACTAGGACCTGGGAGGGGAAGAGTAAGATTAATAGTAAAAATGACAAAAGTATTAATAATAATAGTT
>NW_006921730.1:879100-903085 GCF_000298275.1 Orycteropus afer afer
TCGGGAATCTCCAAGCTGTCTGTGCCATCAGGATCACTCAGGATCACTGCCAGACTGCAGCTCTGTCTGTCTCCTTTTTTGTATTTTCACACAAATTCTTCTGCTAGTTGGGGTTTAGTCCACTTCTATATCCTTCCCTTCAAGGCTCAGGGGTCCAGGATTATTTTCTGTGTCTGTGTAAATTGGTTTCCCTTTTCTTTGTTGAAGAGGGTCTGTGCAGTCTTTCTGCCTAGTCCGCCATCTTACTGGAACTTCAAAGAACCACTTTTAGTCTTATTGATTTTTTCCCCTTGTCTTTCTGTTATCTGTCTCATTTATTTTTCCTCTCATCTTTATTATTTTCTTTCTTCTGGAAACCATAGGCTTCTTTTGTTGTTCATATTCTAATTGTTAAGAGTTCTTCTGTTAAGGTGTTAATTTTGGTTTTTCTTTTTTTATATATGTGTTTTTATTGACACAGGTTAACCTCTGAGTGCTGCTTTCTCTGTGTCTCAAAGGTTTTTGTATGTTGTGTTTTCATTCTCATTTGTTTCATAAGGTCCTGGCTTCTCTCTCTTCAGTTACTGTTCTTTCTCCATTTGCCTTTCTAATCAGTGCTCAGTCTAATTCTTTATCTTCTCATTTGATGATCAGAGTTCCAGGATCATTATTTATTTATTTTGTTTTTCCAGGTCTCTTATGTAGGGGAGATGGGTAGAGTGTGTTAGCAAGACAACATTCCTAAAGTGAGTTTCTTACAGATAGGGTAGCAGTGTGTCATATCTTTCTTTTCATATTCACTTTGAGAAGGTGAGTCTTTTAATTCATGTATTTAAATCCTTCATATTTGAAGTGATTATTAATATAGTTGGATTAATATTTACCAAGTGTATAACTATTTTCAATTTGTTGTTTGTTTTTTGTCCTTCTTTTTCTACTTTCTCAGATTTTATAAGATTTTAGTCGATCTTCTTTCTTAGCACATGAATTATATATCTGCTTTAAAAAATGTGTTTTTTTTTTTTTTTGGTTGCCCCTGAGTTTACAACTTTTATATAATATAAATCTACATTCAAATAATATTATAACACCTCAAGTGTAGTACTGGTAACTTATAACCAAATATTGCTAATTTCTCTCCCTCATTCTTATGACATCATTTAGTTTCATTTCATTTATCCATATGCTATAATAACCCAAGTCCCTGGGTAGTATGATCAGTTAATCCCTGGATTACTAACTGAAATATTGGTGGTTTGAATCCACCCTGAGGTGTCTTGGAAGAAAAGCCTGGCATTGTACTTCCAAAAGATTGCAGACATTGAGAATCCAAAACCAAATCTATTGCCATTGAGTTTATTCCAATTCAGAGTAAACACCATAGTGTTTCCAAGGCTATAAATTTTTATTGAAGCAGACTGCCTCACCTTTCTCCCATGGAGTGGATGATGAGTTTGAAACACCAGCCTTCTGGTTAGCAGCCCAATACCTTAACTACAGAGCCACCAGTATTCCTTATGGGGCAGTTTTACTCTAAAACATAAAGCTAATAAGGG
This sequence comes from Orycteropus afer afer, assembly GCF_000298275.1. NCBI lineage: Eukaryota > Metazoa > Chordata > Mammalia > Tubulidentata > Orycteropodidae > Orycteropus > Orycteropus afer. The sequence continues at coordinate 880,636 of NW_006921730.1, forward strand.
TAAAGTTAGGATAACTTCTAACCACAACTAAGCACTTTGAGGGAATGAGTTCCTGGGCTTGTGGCTGGGAACCATGGCCATGGGTAACATTAAGCTCAATTGGCAGAATATGGTACAAAAAATATTGTTCTGCCTCTTGCTTCTGTGAGTAGTGACTTGTGAGGGCCTATCTAAGATACAACTATTATTATCTCCTTGTCCAGAGCAAGGAAGAGAGAGACAAATCATAGATACTTGTGAACTAATGGACCATGAAAACCTCACCTGAAATGACCCTGAGACCAGAAATACTAGATAATGCCTGGTTAGCAATGCCAACCCTTCTAAAAGATCAAAATTAGAGATCCTGGGTAGAGTGAGAGAAAAAAATTGGAACAACATTAAGAGCATAGAAAAAAATATCAGGATTACTGGTCAGATAGACACTGGTGAAACCCCTGAGACTATGGCTCTAAATCACCCTTTGGACCTGGAGTTTAACTTATTCCTGTGGCTTAGCTCTCAAGCAAGCAATAAATAGGCCTACAAATTGAGTCACTACATCAGGGAAATGCAATTTTAGAACAGTCAACCATGGGAAATCAGAAGGGCAGAATTTGCACAGGAAGAAAGATAGGAAGAGCACATGGAAAGGGTAAACACAGGGAGGAAGTAGGAGGAGAGTTATTACACTGCAGGGAATGTAATCAGTGTCTCAAAACAAAATGTGAACTGATGAATGTAAAGTGAGTCTGTTTTATAAAATATCACCCAAATCACAATAAAAAGTTAAAAAACAAAGCAAAACATGTGGGATCATCATGAATCAGAACTGACTCAATGGCAACTAGTTTTGTTTTGGTTCTTAATCATCCACTGCATTGTTGCTAATATTATTTTAAACAAACACTTACATTTTGTACTGTTTAAATTATGAACTAAAATAGTTCAAACATATTTTATTGTCTTTCTTTCTCCCTTATTTGATACAAATCTGAGTTTCTGACCTATATAAGTTATATTCTCCTTGAAGAACTCCTTTAAGTGTTTTCTGTCCAGTAGACTTGCTCAGGATAAATTCCCTCAGTTTTTGTTTGTCTGAGGGTCTTTATTTCTCCTTCACTTTTAAAAGATAATTTCACTGGTTGATGGAGTTTATTCTTTCAAATTATTTCTCTTCTTGCTTGCATAGTTTCTGATGAAAGGTCCACTGTAATTCCTGTTCTTGCTCTTCTGTAGGTAGGGTGTTTGTATTCTCTGACCTCTTTCAATAATTTCCTTTGTCTTTGTTTTTAAGCAGTTTTAATACACTGTACATACCTGTAGATTTTTGTTGTTGTTGTTTAAACCCTGCTTGTTGTTCTCTAAACAGATTAGGTCTGTGGTAGCTTCATTAATTTTGGAAAGTTCCTCATTATTATAATTTATATACTTAAAATAAATCTTCTGCTTTATTTGACATTTATTCATTTTCCTTTTCATTTTATTTTAGAAACTTTCTATTGTGCTATCTTCATGCTAACCAATTCTTACCTTGTCCATGTAATAAGCCCATCAAAGCCTTCTTGCTTTATATCACACAATCATAGTTATTTTATATTCTCTATCTGATGATTCCAACATTAATTCTATATCTGAGTTTTGTTCTGATGATTACTTCTCTTCAGATTGGTTTCTCTCACTTTTTAGTGTGCCTTAATAATATATTTATTTATTTTGTGGGGCAATAACACAATCTATGGGGTAAAAGAAACTGAGACAAATAAGCTTTTAGTGTAAGGTTTTATACCACAATGGCAAAGAATTGGGCAGTGTTTAATGTTTTCTGTAGCTGTAGGTGCCACAAGCTTCAAATTCCTTTAATATCTATCTATCTATATATAGTTTTTTACCTTTTGACTTTGGTCTTCTCTAAGTACTTCTCATCAGGAAGAGCCGGTGTCATGCAACTATTTTAGCTGCAATGTTCCCTTATAACACTGGATCCCTAGAACTTGGCTGTTAACCAAAAGGTTGGTAGTTTGAACCCACCCAGTGGCTCCATGGGAGAAAGACGTGGTGATCTGCATCCATATAGGTTATAGATCCTAACTTTCTGTAAGGTTCACAGAAAATTTTAGGGATAGTTCTACTCTGTAACATGGGTTATGAGTCAGAATCAATTCAATGAAACTCAACAATAACAATGTTTATGTGGGGGTAAGATGTGAGGAGGAAAAGTGTTCCTTATTCTTATGATTAAGGAGCTTTGGTGGTGTAGTGGGTAAGCCATTTGGATGCTAACCAGAAGGCTGGTGGCTCCAAAGCCACCAGCTCCTCTACTACCATAAAGATTTATAGCCTTACAAATTAAATGTCGTCACTGTGAATTAGAATAGACTGTATGACAGTGGGATTGTATTCTTATGATTCAATTGCAGTCTTTTACCAGGCATATGCCCCTGGCCTGTGATCTTCATAAATGTTAGGCTGAAGCAAAACCCAGGCCCCAAAATGTCAGTTAGCAGCTTCCTCTAGATGTCAGGCCCTGATGAGACAACCCGATAAGACAACCGCAGTAGCAGCACCCGCCCAGACTGTAAAGTCCCATGCAGTAACAGACTTCCTCTTCTGAAGCACCCTCATGCTAATTAAGTGCAGACCCCTGCTAACAGCTCATTGAACCCTGCCATTTCCTTAAAGGACCCTGTCACTCCCCTGCTGTCTCCAAACAGGTCCTCTCTGTGTCTATAAAAATCCATGCCCCCTGCCCGGGGGTGCGACTTCTCTAGCCCTCCTGTTAGAGCATGAGAACCTCGCCCGGGAGCGCCAATAAACTGCTGCTCTAAAACAACTCCGTGTCTTGGTGTCTGGGTAACTCAGCTTTACAACAAATATACCTTAACTCCCTATTTTAGGTAAGAGCAGAGGGCTAAAGTTAGCTGAAGTGAGCTAATTGGCTTCTGCCCGGCAGGATAAGGGTCTGGCAAAGTCTTTCCCCCTGAAGAGCAGGCCTTTCTTGTAGAAAATGTTCTAGTTGTATTTACAATGTTTAATAATTGCCTATTCCTTCTAGACCCCAGGGGAATCTTTCTTGGGTCCACAGGGAAAACCTGTTATGTTCCTGGAGGCAAAAACTTATGAATGTACAGGGCTGCTAATACTGTAGGCCCCAGGAGTTTTTCACTGTTACCTAGTCCACAGTTGTTAGTCACAAGCAATTTGTCAAAATTACCATTTAACTGTTTCTAACAGTTTATGGGGGAGCTCTGGTAGCATAGTGGCTAAGGCACTTGACTGCTAACCAGAAGGCCGGTGGTTCAAACCCACCAGCCACTCCTCGGAAGGAAGGTTGGGCAATCCTACTTCCGTAGTGATACTGCCTCGGAAACCCAGGGAGGGGTCACTATGAGTCAGGTGTGACTCGATGGTACACAACAACAACAACAACAACAGTTTATGGTATTCACGAAGAATATTTTAAATATCATGGATGTCCAGATGAATGAACAAATCTGCCTTGGAAGAAGTATAGCTGGAATAACCCTTAGGCAACATTGGCCAGACTTAGTTTCAAGTTCTTTGGTCATACCGTCAGAAAGGATCAGTACCTGGGGAAGACTATGATGCTTGGCAAAGTACAGTGTCAGTGAAAAAGAAGACCTCAAGGAGATGGATTAATACGGGGAGTGTTATCATGGTCTAAAGCATAGCAATGATTTTAAGGATGGTTCAGTACCAAAGAGTACAGGTTGGTATGAGTTGGAACCAACTTGATGGCACCTAACAACAACGATAGGTTATGGCTCCAGTGGCTTCTTTTCCATATATGAAAGTCTTATTTGTGACACTCTAGATTCACCTCTTTCTCCAAATTTCAAGATGGCAGTTTGCCTGGCTACCTCAGTTCTCTAATGGATCTAAATTAAAGTCATTGAATTTTAGTCTATTCAGCTGTTTTGTTTTTGTATGAATGGGAATGACAACTTGGAAGCTCTCAACATTTCAGATTTGAAACCAGAACTCTTTAGAGCACTTTTAAACCCATAAATTTGCTCTTTAGGCTCTTAATTCACAACTACTTCACTATATTGACCCTGTTTCTAGTAACCCATGTAACTTCGTAATTAATTATTTTGATTTTAAGATTGTACAGGTGATGTGTGTTTTGAATTCATTTGTGAAGAAGAAAGTGCTGAATTTATTTTGTAGGTATGAATAACTTGTATGTCATTGCAAGTTTCTGGATGAGAAATACTTTAATCTTTATTTATTTATCATGCTCTTGCCAGTGCATAGAAATACGTGTTACAGTTCCAAAGTGCTCTATAAAGATTTATTGAACAAATAATTGCTTCAGGGAAATCAAGGAAAAGTGACTTGAGTATGGTTAAAAAAAATTACCACAATAAAATCCTGTAACCTCAACACTTGCAGGCCAACAATATTAGTTTCCAATGTACACATTAAGAGGCTGCATGCAGATATTTTTCCTTAGTCCTTCATGTGGAATATACTGTGATTTGTCAGAGCCAAGGATTCCCTTGCTGCCCAGAATCCTTAGAAACAAACAGAACATGTATGTATAGAAATAAATAAATAAATAATGAACAGTGACCCATAGCATAGACCAAGTTCCAGAAACGAGGAAAGAAAATAAATTTGGAGGAATGCAGAGGAAGGATTAAACTCCCACACTGAGATAATGGAAACTGGACTTCATGGAAAATGGAATGAAAATTGAGACCTGAAATAGTATAGGAAGAAAGAAAGAGATAGGAATTCAAAGCAGGATAAGTCAAAACACAGAAGCTGGGCTGCTCATAGAATGAAAGAGAACAACAGGGAGAACAATCTGGTGGGCATAGAGGATTTAGGGTGATGCACAATCATAAATCAAGTTAGAAAGGTAAATAAGGTTCAAGTAGTAATTTAAAACTTAGTCATAAAATTAAATAGTAGAATTAAAAGGTGCCTTCTAGAGAGAGCCAGGAATTCTTCAGGAGTTTGTTTTTTAGTGATAGTAAATTACAGGGGTACAAGATCATTTGGCATGAAAATGACTGTCTATGTCATAGACACGATCCAATTAAGTTCCTGACAATACCATAGGACTTTGGAGCATTTTCTATAATTATTCTTATATGAAACCATATCATCAAATTTGAGTGCAGTTGCAGTGAAAATCCCAGGTTCCCACCACCACTGATATGTTTTCTGACCTTCAACTATCAATCGAAAATATATGGCAGCACTGTGAAAACTGATATAAGGACATATATATTTTTTAAAAATCTAGAGAAATAAATGAAAAAAATAATGAGAATTATATCCAAGTGTTTAGAAATACATCATTATAAAGTTTTATCTGTTTTTGAAGTTCCAATAGAACCAAACACTTTCAATATATATTATTAAAGAGATGTTAACATTGTAGTGAATTAAACCCACATGATTCATGACTTACACTCATCTAAATCAAAAGCAAATTTAAAGTATGAGTCTATTATTTCCTACTAAGGAAAATTCTCTGTGGCAGCAGGTTTGATTTACCTTTAACTATGCTTATCTGTCTTGTGTTCCAGAGCTTGGTAAGACCTCAAGAACCTTAAACTTATTCAAGTTCTAAATGTAAGTAAAGTAAGTTTCTCTTTCTCTCAAAGCTGACCTATTAAAAAGAAGGTAAGAATTTTAGAAATAACATTTTTCCATTTATCTTCCACATGTTCTATTTTCCATTTTGATTTTTGGACATTTGTTATTAAATTACATCAATACAGTCACATTCTGAGCAATAAAAATGCATGTTCATTTGTATCTATTAAGCTAAATTGTTAACTGTTATGTGGCAAAAAATATTGACAGATCATCATATTATGTTCAAGAAAGCTTCAATCCCTAGCATTTTTCAACAATACCATGTTGTTTTGCTTTGACTTCTAATAGCAATGATCCATGAATGACATATAATAAGATTTGAAAGCAAATAATGGGTAAGGACTTAATACATCAAATTCATGATAGCAAGCCCATTTGTGCAATGTACAAAATATTGAACTCTATATAAACAACTGATTCTTCCATAATAAGTTTTTTAAATAGTTGGATAAAATAGTATTCTCAAGAAAGAACTCAAACCATCATCAGAATCAAGGCATTGACAACTGCTAATCACCTTATGGGTATTATACATATGCAACTTTTATATATTTTAATATTCTAAGGGCTTCCATCTATGAACATAGGTCATGCACACAAAAATTTCAAATTAGAAACTGAGTAGATCAAGAAGTCCAGTCTTCAGTTACCAGAGATTTTATTATCTTTCCATAATTCACTTTTCTGTCATCCCATATAATCTAGCTACAGATGAATTTATAACAAATGTCTACATGAGGTCCAATTTAATGTACTCACAAAAACTGAAGTGGGAAAATAAATAGATAGACAGACAGACAGATAGATAGATAGATAGACAGATAGATAAAAAGATCCAGTTCTTCTGGTCTTATGTCAAGGGGGAAGTTTTTCATGGAGGTAATTCCATTTATCCTCCTAATCTCTTTGTTCCTTTGTTCCTCCGGACAGTTAAAAACCAATCGTTCTACCTTAGATGGTTGCTTTCAGTTTTTAAGACCCAGACACTATGCAACTAACTAGAAGGTAGACCAGAAGCATTAAATACAGTGTTAGGTTAAATAACTAGGATGTCCCATTAAACTATGACCCTAAAATTCCCAAACAAGGAAACAAATACCATGAGGTGTACATAAACAAACTCAGCAACTACTCTTTTGTATCGTAGTCCTTGCAAATAAATCTATCTCACAACTTTTGCCATTTAACATTTTTACCATTTCTGAACACTTTGACCAATGATGGTATAGAAGAATCATGATCAAAAGGGGAGAAAATGCAGAATAGAATTCAAAATTCTCAGGGAATCTAGAATTTCTAGAGCTGTGGTGGCCAGATAAACCCCTAAAACTATTGCCCTGAGGTCATCTTAAAACCTTAAACCAAAAATATCCCCTGAAGTCTTCTTAAAAGTAAACACTAGTTTAACTTAAGTAGTAAATATATGGAATTGACAATAACAACTGAAAATATCAGATAAGAAGCTCTGAGGACAATCAATTTAAGTTGATAGTGGAGTAACAACTCAGAAAATGTGGGTGAGAATGGTTGCACAACTTGAAGAATATAATCAATGTCACTGAATTCTACATGTAGAGATTGTTGAATAGATAAATGCCCTGCTATGTATATTGTCAACAACTAAAATAAATTATTAAATAAATTGATGAAATATCCATAATATTTGTAAGAGAGAAACTGGTCAATACAAATTGTGTCTCACTGAAAATCTTTTCATAACAATTTACTAAAAAAAAAAAAAAAAACCACTGTCACTGAGTAAATTCCAACTCAAAGTGACTCCCACTGGGTTTCTGAGGTAGTAAGTATTTATGGGAGTAGAATTCCTTCCCTGGAGTGACTGGTGGATTTGAACCTCCAACCTACTGGTTAGTAGGCAAATGCCTTAGGCATTGAACAACTAGAGCTCCGATTTACTAAAAACAATAAAATAAAATGCATATAGTCTATCCCTTTACACAAAGATATTCCATATCTTTGTGAAATCAAATGATAATTTTTATTATAAGAACATTTATTTGATCTTTGTAAAACCACTGGTCTAAATATTGGTTATATGACTATGAATAAATTATCTTAGCAAAATTCAACATTTGTTATTATTGTCCTTAAAAAAACCTGTTAATTGTTCTTAATCATATATAAATTGGACATTTCCCGACACACTTTAAAATGAAAATTTAACTCATATTTCATCTTGACACTGAAAATTATTTGTCAAGGATTTGATTTTTCAAAGATTCAGAATTATTGATCCTAAAAATCAAGTCTCTTGCTGTTTTGCATTTGTCTTTTTATTTTGAGAGAACATTAACTTTAATTTTCTAATGTATTATAAACATCTAGAATGTTTAACTCTTCTCAGAAATATCCATAATGCTGTTCATAACATATGTAGTTTGATTAATGTATTTGAACAATCCATTAACATCTTTGGAGCTGAAATAGGTTTGAATTTTTAGTTCTTTAATATTATATAATTTGATATTCCTTCTCTCATATCTCTACATTCTCATTTGTTAAGAAATAAGAAATTCTGTTTACTCGGTTCTTTTATAGGGTTTGGTGTATGGAATCTCTTATGAATTATTTTAAAATATTGAGAAAATTTTTCAATAATTTATATAATAATCAAACAGCCATATTTTAGATCATCTCTTCAGATTGCTAGTACTATGACCTAAAACATAGATCTGTATTCTCATAATTCATTATGCAGCCATGTTTAGGATTCAGGTTATAACTAGGTTTAAGCTTCTTTAAGCATAACAATCAAGTTGCAATGCATTCTAATTAGTCAGTACATCCCAACACTGTATAGCTGACATTACTATATAAGTAGGTATCTTATGATCACCACAGGAGCACAACATTCTGTACTTCTATTCACTCTCTAGTGACATTCTGTGCAATGCACTGAGAAGTTAAAGCATTTCTGTCGATAGTCCAAAATTTTTAATATCTTAGAAAAAGTAGAGAAATTGCCTGTAATTGTACATTTTCTCAAATTAGTGGATATTAAAAATAATTTGTGATGCAAAATCACCACCCTACCCCACCATCTCCTCATGGTCTTGTGAGGATTCTGGCCATAGCATTGAAAACACATGCTATAAATTTGTAAATTACATTTTTCATTTAGATAATTGGTCAAATATTTACCACATTCTACAGTTTTAGAAAATTGTCCAAAGCAAACAGGTTTTCAATCTACTCTCTAAGATGAGATAACCATGTTAAAGGTAAAAGAAGAAAAATTACAATACACTACACCTAGTAAAAACTCATTACATTTGTTAATAAAATTATATGAAGAACCTCTATGTGAATGATCATGTTAACCCATCTTTCATTCATTCTTACGAATTACATTAGTTGGAAAACATTACATTTTGTCAAATTTCTTAATTGGCATACTCCCCACCAAAATTGATTTAATCTTATTTTCTCTTTCATTCTTCACTATTATATCACTTTCTAAAATCTTTAATTATAATCATGTCTTTTGTTGTACAATCTTCAGTATATTATGGTCATGAGGATTGAAACATCTGTACAAGAAGTTTCTTGTTAAAATGGTTATAGATTGTTAAATTAATTCATTGACTAATTCTAGAAGAAGCAACAGAATTACTAATGATGGCCAGCAAACTTGTCAAATCCTGAGAAAACCACAACAAATTCTATACATAATATTTATCAGGAAGGATCACAACCTGGTAAGAGCTATCAGTCTTCAGAGAATTAAAGAATTGCTCTTCAATAATTTTTTATAATATTGAAATATGAATAATATGTTAAAAACATGAGAGAATAAATCTTAAAAGTAGCCCTTATAACCCTTGAGATTCAGATAGATAATAATTTTATTAAAATCTGTGGATAACATAGATTCACAGCAATTTAGGATTAAGATATTAAAGGTCTTCTGTGCCACAAATCAGAAAATCATAGCCTACTGACTGTTATTATATGGCCTTGGATTTATTTATTTGTTTATTTATTTTGCAATGTTAATGGTTAAGAACAACATTCATTTGTCACTTTTTAGTACTGTGCTGGATTACATCTTTCTGTGATGCTAAAAGCTGTGCCAAATACCAGCAGGGTCATCCATACAAGACAAGTTTTAGTGGATCTTCAAGACTAAAACAGGCTATGAAGAAGTACATGGAGGTATATATCTGAAAATATTGGTCACTGAAAACTTATGAATACCAGTGAAACCTTGTCTGACATAGTACCAGAAGATGAACTCTCAGTTTGTAAGGCAAACAGGTCATTCACATAGAGGTCTACACATCGTCTAATGTCCTGACTGCTGTTTCCATTGGCATCAATTGTAGAACCAAGCAACATTAATTCTTTGACAACCTCAATCTTCTCTCCATTTATTGTGATGCTGCTCATTGGTCCATTGTGAGGATTTTTGTTTTCTTTATATTGAGACATGATCCATACTGCAGACTGTATTCTTCATCAGTAAGTGCCTCAAGTCATCCTCACTTTCAGCAAATACTTCATATTAGAGTGGATCTTAATGAGATGGAGAAGTAAAATTTTGGGGACCTTCATTAGCTGATGTGATATGACTTAAAATGAGAATAAACAGATGCAAACATCCATTATTAATTTGAATATGTAATGATAGAAGTATGCATCTACAGAAATTGGAAGTCATCAAAAATAAAATAGAATGAATTTAGATCAATATCACAGACATTAGTGAGCTTAAATGTACCAATATGGCCATTTTGAAACAGAGTATCCTATGGATTACTATGCTGGGAATGACAAGTTGAAGAGGAATGGCATCACATTGAACATCAAAAAGAGTATTTCAAGATCTATCCTGAAGTACAAAGCTGTCAGTGATATGATAGTACCCACATTCCTTCAATAAAGGCCATTTAATGTGACTATTTTTCAAAATTTATGCACCAACCACTAAAGTCAAAGATAAAGATACTGAAGATTTTATCAATTTCTACAGTTTACAATTGACCAAACATCCAATCAATATACACTGATAATTTCTGGTGATTAAAATGCAAAATCTAGAAAAGAAGAAGCATAGGTAGTTGAAAAATATGGCCTTGGTGATAGAAATGATGCTGGAGAGTATGTGATATAATTTGGAAAGGCAAATAGCTTATTTATTAGAAGTATATTTTTAAACAATGTAAACCACCATCATACATATGGACCTTACCAGTTGGAATTCAAAGGAATCAAATCAAAATCAACTATATCTGTGGAACAAAAACAATGGAGAAACATAAGTCAGAACAGGGTCAGGGAAGATTGTGGAAGAGACCATCAATTGCTCATATGAAAGTTCATGTTGAAGGTGAAGAAAATTAAAACAAGTCCACAAGAGCCAAAATATGACCTTGAATATATCCGACCTGAATTTAGACATCATATGAAGAATAGATTTGACATATTGAACACTATTGACTGAAGATAAGAAAAGTGTGGGTTAACACCAAGGATATCATATATGAAGAAAGCAAAAGGTCATTAGAAAGACTGGGAAGAAAGAAAAAGCCAAAATGGATGTCAGGAGGGACTCTGAAACCTACTTGTGAATGGAGAGTAGCTGAAGTGAATGGAGGTGATAAAGTAAAAGAACTTAGCAGAAGATTCAAAGGTCAGCTCAAGAGGACAAAGTAAATTATTATAATGAAATTTGAAAAGACTTAGAAAAGTGTTAGAAAATTTGAAAAGACTTAGAAAAGTGTTAGAAAATCAGAAGGGAAGAACATGCTCAGCATTTCTCAAGCTGAAAGGACTGATGAAAAATGTTCAAGACATGAGTTGTGATACTGAAGGCTTCTATGAGCAAATAGTGTTGTACCTAAGGCATTTGACTGCTAACCAGAAGGCTGGTCACTCCTCGGAGGAAGGTTGGACAATCTACTTCCATTGTGATTCTGCCTCAGAAACCCAAGGAGGGGTCACTATGTGTCCGGTCCGACTCAACAGCACATAACAACAACAAGGAAGCAACAAAAGAAGAGGGAAGGAATACACAGAGTCACTGTACCAATAACTGGTTGATGTTTAACCATTTCATGAGGTAGAATATGATCAAGAACCAAGGATTTTGAAGGAAGAATCCAAACTGTACTGAAGGAATTGGTGAAAAATAAGGCTCCAAAATTGACAGAATACCCATTTGAGATGTTTCAACAAAAGGATGCAGCACTGGAGGCGCTCACTCATTTATACTAAGAAATTTGGATGATAGCTATCTGGCCTAACAACTAGAAGAAATCCACATTTGTGCCCATTCCAAAGAAAGGTGATACAATAGAATGTGGAAATTATTGAACAATATATTTTATATCACATAAAAGTGAAATTTTGTTGAAGATAATTCAAAAAGATTGCAGCATTATATTGACTTGGAACTTCTAGAAATTCAAGTTGGATTCAGAGGAGGGTGTGGAACACAGTATATGAATGTTAATGTCAGATAGATCTTGGGTGAAAGTATAGAATATCAGAAATTTGTTTGCCTGTGTTTTATTGACTATGCAAAGGCATTAGACTGTGTAGAGATCATAACAAATTATGGATAACATGGCAAAGAATGGGAGTTCTAATACATTTAAGTGAGCTCATGAGGAATCTATACATAGATCAAGAGAGTTGTTTGAAACAAACAAGGGGATACCATGTGACTTTAAATCAGGAAATCTGTGTGGCAGGATTCTATCCTTTCACCATGCTTAGTCAATCTGTATACTGAGCAAATAATATGAGAGGTTGGACTCTATGAAATACATAGTATCACAATTGGAGGGAGATGCATTAACAAGCTGCAATATACAGTTGACAGAACCTTGCTTACTTAAAGTTCAGATGATTTGAAGAATTTACTGATAAAGATTAAAGAGTACAGCCTTCAGTAGAGATTAGATACCAACACAGAGATAACAAAAATCTTCACAACTGGACTAACAAGCAACATTATGGTAAATGGAGAAAAGTTTGAAGTTGTCAAGGATTTCATTTTACATGTATTTATTATGATTCCCCATGGAAGTAACAGTCAAGATATCAAACAATGTATTACATTGGCCAAATTTGCTTCAAAAGACCTCTATAAAGTGCTTATGAGCAAAGATGTCACTTTGAAGATTAAGGTGTACCTGACCCAAGCTATGGTAATTTCAATATCCTCATTTACACGTACAAGCCAGATAATGAATAAGGAAGGCTGCAGAAAAATTGAGGCATTTGAATTGTGGTGTTGGTGAAGAATATTGAATGTAGCATGGACTGCTAGAAGAATGAACAAATCTTTCTTGCAGGAAATACAGCCAGGATTTTCCTTTGAAGTGAGAATGGCCAGACTTCACCTCTCACACTTTGGTCACATACTTAGAAGGAACAAGTCCTTGAAGAAGGAAATCATGCTAGGTAATGTAGAGGGTCAGTGGAAAACAGGAAGACTCTCAATAAGATGGACTGACACAGTGGCTGCAATGATGAGCTCAAGCTTGGCAATGATTCTGATAATGGCACAGGACCTGGCAGTGTTTCATTCTGTTTTACATAGGGCTGCTAAGAGTCGAAGCTGACCCGATGGCTCATAACAGCAGCAACAACATGAATTTCACTGGACCAGATTTCCAGATCTTTTCTCCCACAGAGCAACTGGTGGCTTCGAACCACCAAACTTCCAATTAGCCAAGAGCTTAATCCTTGTGCAACCAAGGCTCCTTTTGAAAAATATCAATGCATTAAATGTTTATATTCTCAGCACCTTGCCGGAAAATTATAACTACGAAACAGGCAAAGTACCTGTCTCATAGAGCATATATACTGCAAACTAAGATGCAAAACAAACATAACAAAAAAAAAAAAAAAAAAAAAAAAAACTGTTGTTACAAGTAATTGTATATGTGGATCAAAATCATGTTGCTACAATGAAGAGAATAAAACAATCAGGCTTCAGATTCTGATATAAGCCTTTTATTGTCATTTATACCCTCTACTTCAAAAATTTTAACATTTTATCATCTTCAAGGTTCCTGTTAATTGATTTTGTTGTAAGACAATACAAATTGAATTCAAAATAGAAATTTATTTTAATAGAAAACTATAGATATCTGTTTAATATAATGAGATCTCCAACCCCCCACAAAAAAAAAAAAAAAAACCTCACTGCCATTGAGCCAATTCCAACTCATAGTGACCCCCCTTGGTCTTCTGAGGCAGTAAATCTTTATGAAAGTAGATCACCCCATCTTCCTTCCATGGAGCAGCTGGTGGATTTGAATCACCAGCCTTCTGGTTCGCAGTCAAATGCCTTAGGCACGGCGCCACCAGAGTTCCTTCAGATTCTGTTTTTATTAAGCCGTCTACTGCTAGCATATGTATATATCTATATAGATAAATATCTATATAGATATATATACACACACACATATGCATAACATCATTGCTTAAACTAGAGAAAAAGAATTAGGAAATCAAACACACAGAATGCTTATTTAATTTACCTAAAGAAGATAACAGGAACTCGGGTGGTGTAGTGTCTAAAGCATTTGACTGCTAGCCAGAAGGCTGGTGGTTCAAACCCACCAGCCACTCCTCAGAAGGAAGAATGGGCAATCTACTTCACTAGAGAACTGTCTCAGAAACCCAAGGAGGGATAGCTATGAGTTGGAGTCAATTAAATGGCAGTGAGGTGTTTTATTTTTATTTTTATTTTTTTTCTCAAAGAAGTTAACAAATGTCAGAGTTTTTTGAGGATCCGGGTGAGCAATAGCATTCTAATGACAGAGTGGCCTTTTCTGGAGTACTGACATAGTTAGGAGTTGTTGGAAAATGGAACTAAAGTAAACACATAAAGTTGCAGTTGAGATTTGAAAATTATATTCAGCCTTCTGGAGGTAGGACTGACTATTGTCTATAATTTCTTTTTAAAGGGATCCCTTATCATAGAATAAACATCCAACCAATTTACTTCAATTACCATCATCAGGGTTTTCTTTCAGGACATTTTGTTATAATAATAGTGTCTGCTTTGTAATGTAGCTCTTTTTCTATAATTTGGCCTCATAGTCAAACCAGAATTGTTCCTATGTGCTTATCAAAGCAGAACCACCACATGAAACACCTGGCTCCTATCTTGATTGACAGAGAAGTGCATCAACTAGGTAACTTCTGGCAAAAGCAAAAGGGCTATCACAACCAAACACTCAAAAAGAATAAACATGAAACATTCCTTCCAAATGATGTAGAATAGTTAATGAAACCTAATGCTTCCTAAAACTAATCCTGGGAAAGCCAAATATGCTTCCAGAAAAATGGCTCCTTTATCAAACACAAAATGCCAGATCATTTCTAAGGCTACAATACTGTATGACTTATCCTGAGACTTATTCCACAGTGGTAGAGTTCCATTGGAAACCATAATTAAATCAAATCTTGCTTGGTCATTTCTAAGCCAAGTAACACAGTAAATTTAGGAGTTCTTGAGTCAAAACCAGTAAGTACATAATCTGGTACATATTCATGAAAATAATATACATATAGTTTAAAACAAGCAAATTGAATGCAGCAGATGAGACCAAAAATCTACAATATTTCTTTTAAAAATATACAACTAACATTGCTGACAAAGCAAGGGGATTTTTTATTATATAGAATTTGGTGCATTGAGGTAGTATTTTTTACAGACTACAGTTTAATATATCTAGATAGATAGACAAATAGAAGCATAGTAATAACAAACTCTTAGACAATGTGGATTTTTAGGAAAATAAGACAGAACTTTGAACAACTGAAATCAAGAAATCCTTGAGATTGGAATAAATTCTTCAAATTTTCCTTTGTTAATGGAACCTTCCATAAAGAGCAAGGAAAGACCATGAATCATTCCATGAGATATTATAGATTCTGGCAGACTGGAGTTTACTGTACCCCACAGGCATAATTCAAAACACTAGTAGTGGTGGAAACATTATCACAACTTGAATTCCTTTCTCACTAAAATTTTTAAATTAACATGTTTGTTTTTTGTATGTTTGTGAGGATAGCCAAGAACATAGACAGATATATCTGGAAGCTCATGAAACTTAAACTTCATGGCTTCTCACTACTAAAGCACTGGGCGGAGCAAGGGCTTCCATGGGCATATGTTTTATTAAAATGTCTAACATTTAGACATTTTGTTGTTGTTGTTGTTATTGTGTGCCGTCGACTTGGACCCGACTCATAGCGACCCTTCCTTGGGTTTCCGAGGCAGTATCACTATGGAAATAGATTGCCCCATCTTCCTTCCAAGGAATGGCTGGTGGGTTTGAACCGCGAGCCTTCTGGTTAGCAGTCAAGTGCCTTAGGCAATATGCTACCAGAGCTCCCACTGTCTCATTCCACTATGACTTCCTCTCCTTTACACATTCCATTCTTCCCTTCATTAAGTGGCTATGGAGTGAATGTTATCTGTGATCTTGATGTTCCCATGACCATGATCTCCAGCCAATAGACCCAACAACTCAGTCACTCAAAGTGCTTAGTTGTGCCTAAGAAGTTATCCTAACTTTGCCCCCTTTTAGCTTTATACTGCATATGGATATTTTTATAGAACATACAAATACATATGTAGAATATGTCCTGCCAAACTTTCATATGGTCACGGGTATATTTATATTCACCTATCCATACTTGATTTTTTTTTTTTTTTTTTAATCTATACCTCTTATGCACCTGTCTTTGTCTTCCTTTTCCTTAGGGATATTTCAGTAATCACACAGTTTTGTTATGTTGTTTTTCCTTTCACCCATATCAAAATACCTGTCTCTTGACTATTCATCTATTTTTCCTCTTTTACATTGCCTTCCCATCTCTAGTAACCAACAAAAGAAATTTCATTCCCTGTGTAAATCTTTCCTTGATTTTTTATAATAACACACTCATACAATATTTGTCCTTCTGTGATAGCTTTATTTTACTCAGCACCAGGTCCTTCAAATTAATCCACATTATAAGATAATTTGAAGATTCTTCATTATTCTTTAAAGATACATAGTATTCCATTGTGGGTACATAGCATAGTTTGGTTATCCATTCATGTGCTGATGGGTTCTTAGGTTGCTTATATCTCTTTGATATTATAAATACTGCTACAATGAACACAGGAGTGCATATATCTGTTCATGTCCTGGATCTCACCTTTTTACAATATACTCCTAGTAATGAGATTTCTGGATCTAATGGTATTTCTATTTCCAATTTTTTAAGGAAGCATCATACCATTTCCACAGTGGTTTTACCATTTTACAGTCCCACCAACAGTTTATGAGAGTTCCACATCCTTGCCAGCATTTGTTATTTTCTGTCTTGTTGAACTTTGCTGTTATCACAGAGATGAGATGTTATCTCATTGTCATTTTGATTTGCACCTCTTTAATGGCTAAAAAACACCAGCATTTCTTCATGTGATTGTTGGCTGCCTAAATATATTCCTTGGTGAAATCCTGTTCTTAACCTTTGGCAAATTTTTAATTGGATTTCTTGTCTTTTTTGTGTTGAAGTATTGAAATTTTCTATAAATTTTAGAGATAAGACCCTCATTGGATATGTCAATACCAATCTGCGCACACACACACACACACACACACACACACACCGGTCTGTAGGTTCTCTTTTTACTTTTTTGGAAAATCTTTAGATTTACATAAGTATTTAATTTGTAGAAGCTCCCAGTCATTTGGTTTCTCTTCTGCAATTTGTATATTTTGAGTTATATTTCATAGTCTACATATACCATAAATTAGGGCTCCTAAGGTTGCCCCTATTTTATCCTTTATGAACTTCATAGTTTTAGGTTTTATATTAGGTGTTTGATTCATTTTGAGTTTGTCTTTGTGTATGATGTGAGGTATGGATCTTGTTTCATTCTTCTGCAAATAGATATCCAGTTTTGTCAGGACTATTTTTTTAAAGAGACTATCTCTTCTCCATTGAACGGATTTTGGCCCTTTGTCAAAGATCAGGTGTCCATAGGTGAATGGATCTATTTCTGGATTATCAATTCTGTTCCACTGGTATGGGTCTATCCTTGAACAAATACCAGGCTTTTTTCACTTCTGTGGCTGTATAATAAATTTTAGGTAGGGGAGTGTGAGACTTCTTACATTGTTTTTCTTCTTCAGTAGTGCTTTGTTTATCTAAGATCCCTTTCATTTCCATGTTAAATTATGATTACTTTTTTTCCATGTCCTTAAAGAATGTTGTTGAAATTAGGATTGGGTTCACATGGAATCTACAGAGTGCTTTGACTAGTATTGACACTTTCACAAAGTTCAATCTTCCCATCCGTGAGCATGTCGTATTCTTCCATTTATGTAGGTATTTTATAGTATCTTGTAGTAGTGTCTTACAATTTTCTTTATATATGGCTTTTGTGTCCATGGTAAGATTTATTCCAAATTATTCTTTCTTTGTGGTACCTATGAAATGGTATTGATTCTCTTATATCCTTCTCAGAGACTTCTTTGCTGTTGTAAAGAAATCCAACTCATTTTTGTATGTTGATCGTGTATCTTGCCACCTAGTTGAATCTTTCAATTAGTTCCAGTGATTTTCTTGTTTATTCTCTTCATTTTTCTATGTATAGGATAATATCATCTGCAAATAGATATAGTTTTATTATTTCTTCTTTGCCAATTTGGGTGCCTTTTATTTCTTGTTTTTGGGTTATTTCCCTGGCTAGGACTTCCAATACAATATTGAATAGAAGTTGTGATAGAGAGCATCCTTGTCTAATTCCCACTTGCAAGGGGAATGCATTGAGTCTCTCTCTGTTGAGAATAATGTTTGCTGTTGATTTTGCATATATACCCTTTATTGAGGAGCTCTGGTAGCATAGTGCCTAAAGCACTTGACTGCTAACCAGAAGGCTGGCGGTTCAAACCCACCAGCCATTCCTCAGAAGGAAGGTCGGGCAATCCTACTTCTGAAGTGATACTGCCTCGGAAACCCAAGGGGGGGTCGCTATGAGTCGGGGCTGACTCGATGGCAAATAACAACAACAACAACAACCCTTTATTGTGTTGATAAATTTCCTTTCTATTCCTATTTTGCTAATAGTTTTTATAGGGAATGGGTGTTTGACTTTATCAAATGTCTTTCCTGCAATCAATATGATCATGTCCTTCTTTTGTTTTATTTATATGGTAGATTATGCTGATTGTTTTTCTAATATTGAGCCATCCACACATACCTGGTATAAATCTCACTTTGTTATGATCTATTATTTGTTTGATATAGCATTAGATTCTATTGGCTAGGATTTGTTAAAGAGTTTTGTGTTTATATTCTTGAGAGATATTGGTCTGTTGTTTTCCTTTTTAGTGATATCTTTTCCTGGTTTTGGTATGAGAGTAATGTTTACTTCATAGAATGAATTTAGGAGTATGCCATTCTTTTCTATGTTTGAGAACAGCTTGAGTAGGGTACATGAATCTTCTTTTCTGAACGTTGAATAGAATGGCAGTGAAGCCATTTTGTCCAGGACATTTTGGGGGGAGTTTTATTTATAATCTACTCAATTTCTTACTTTGTTGCATTATTGTTGTTTTTAGGTGCCATTGAGTCATTTCCAACTCATAGTGACCTTACACACAACAGAACAAAGCACTGCCCTGTCCTGTGCCATCCTCACAATCCTTGCTATGTTTGAGCTCATCATTGCAGCTACTATGTCAATCCTTCTCAGTGAAGGTCTTCCCCTTTTTCTCTAATCCTCTACCATATCAGTTATGCTATCCTTCTCCAGGGATTGCTCCCTTGGCACAATATGACCAAAGTACATAAGACAAAGGCTTCCCATTATAGTTTCCAAGAAGCATTCTGGCTGCATTTCTTCCAAGACAGATTTGTTTATTCTTCTGGTAGATAGTCAATGGTAGGTTTAGTATTCTTTACCAGAACCACAGTTCAAAGGCTTCTATTTTATTCAGTCTTCCTTATTCATTTTCCCCTTTTCACATGCATGTAAGAAGATTGAAAATATAATGGCTCGAGTTAGGCACACCTTAGTCTGCAAAGTGACATCTTTGATTTTCATTACTTTAAACAGGTCTTTTGCAATAGATTGGCCTAGTGCAATACCATATCTATTTTCTTAACTGGTCCTTGCATAAGTGTTGATTGTTGATCCAAGTAAAATGAAATTTTTGAAACCTTCAGTTTTTATGCCATTTATCATGATGCTACTTATTGGTCCAGTTGTGAGGATTTTTATGTTATGTTGAGGTATAATCCATATGGAAGACTATAGTCTTTGATTTTCAACAATAAGTGCTTCATGCCCTCTTCACTTTCAGCAAGCAAGGTTGTGTCATCTGCATATCGCAATATGTTATTGAGTCTTCCTAAAATCCTGATGCCATGTTCTTCTTCACATAGTCCAGCTTCCTTCTCAGATTATTTACTCATACAGTTTGAATAAGTATGGTGAAAGAATGCAACCCTGATGCACGCCCTTCCTGATTTTGAACCACTCAATATTCCCTTGTTCTGTTCAAATGACAGAGTTTTTTGGGTTTTTTTGTCAATGTACAGTTACCTCATGAGCACAATTAAATGTTCTGGAATCTCAATTATTTGCAATGCTAGCCATAATTTGTTGTGATCCTCACCATCCAATGCCTTTGCATAGTCAAGAATACACAGGTGGATATCTTTCTCACATTCTTTGCTTTCAGCTAAGATACACCTGACATGAGCAATGATATCCCTCATTCCATATCTTCTGAATACAGCTTCCATTTCTGGAAGTTACCTGTTAATATAGTACTGCAACCATTTTTTAATTATCTTCAGCAAAATTTTATTTGCATGTGATATTAATGATTTTTTTTTTTTTTATAATTTCCTCCTTCTGTTGAATCCTTTCTTTGAAATGGGAAAAAATATGATCTGTTCCAGGTAGCTGTGTTCCAAATTTCCTAGCATAGACAAGTAAACATCTCCACTGCTGCATCTATTTGTTGAAACATTTCAATGGCTATTCCATCAAGAACTGGACCCTTGTTTTTCACCAATTCTTTCAGTGAAGAATGGACTCTTCCTTCAATACCATTGGTGCTTGATAATATGCTACCTCTTAAAGTGATTGAGGGAGCTTTGGTGGCAAAGTGCCTAAGGCATTTGACTGCTAACCAGAAGGCTGGTGATTCAAACCCACCAGCCATGCCTTGGAAAGAAAATTGGGCAGTCTACTCCATAGGGAAACTGCCTCAGAAACCCCTGGAGGTGTCACTATAAAGAAAATTGACTCCACAGTGGTGAGTTGGTTTTTGGTCTTAAAATGATTGAAGGTTAACTTTTTTTTTTTTTTTTGGTACAATGACTTTGTGTATTCCTTCCATCTTCTTTTGATACTTACTGCATCAATCAATATTTTGCCCATAGAATCCTTCAACATTACAACTAAAAGCTTGAATTTTTTCTTCAATTCTTTCAGCTTGTGAAATGCTAAGCTTCTCCTTCCCTTTTTTCTTTTTGAATTCTAGGTCTTTGCACCTTTCATTATAATACTTTATTTTGTCTTAATGAGCTACTTTTTGAAATCTTCTATTCCATGTTTTTATTTCACCATTTCTTCCTTTTGACTTTGCCATCTCTCCCTTTAAGAACAAGTCCTTTTCTTTTGTCTGTTCTACTTTTCTACCCAAGTCTGTGTTAGTTGAGGAAGGTCTTGTGTTTCTAGAAATTTGTCCATTTCCTCCAGGTTTTTGAATTTGTTGGAATAGAGTTCCTTTTGTATTCTGTTATCATTTTTATATTGGTTGGTTTTGTTATGATGTCGATAATTTCATTTATTTTAATGTTATTTTCATCTTCTGCTCTTTACTTTAAATTTACCAGTGGTTCATCAATTTTGTTAATCTTTTCAAAGAATCATCTTCTAGTCTTGTTGATTTTATCTATTGTTTATCTCTGTCATTTATTTCTGCTCTTATTTTTATTGTTTCCTTTCTTCTGGAGACTGTAGGTTTCTTTTGTTCCTCTTGTTCTAATTGTTTAAATTTTGAGGTTAAGGTTGATTTTAGTGCTTTCTTTTTTGATGTGTGCATCAATTGCTATAAATTGACCTCTGAGTACTGCTTTCATAGTGTTCCAAAAGTTTTGTTATATTATTTATTTATTTATTTTCTCATCTGTTTCTAGGAAATTTTGATTTCACATTGTATCCCTTCTGTTACCCAGTGGTTCTTGAGCAATGTGTTATTCATTTTCCATGTATTTGATGTTTGCTTGTTTGTTTTTTCCTTTGGTCTTCCTATTGTTAATTTCTACTTTTATAGCACTGTGATCTGAGAAGATGCTTTGTAGTATTTAAATGTTTTTAAATTTATTGTGGTCAAATATATGGTGTATTATGGAGAATGACCCAGGTGCGCTGGAAAAGAATGTGTATTTTGTTTTTATGGTATGTAGCTCTCTGTATATATCCATAAAGTCAAGTTGGTTGATTATGTTGTTGAGATCTTCTGCATATTTGTTAAGTTTTTTTTTTTTTTTTCTAGTTGTTCTGTCCTTCACCAAATTAGGTATGTTAAAGTCTGACACTATTATTGTAGTATTGCCTATTTCTCCTTTCAATGGACTTCATGTTTGCTTATAAATTTTGGAGTTTATCATTGGGTGCATAGATATTTATTTTGCTTATGCCCTCTTGGTCTACTGACCCATTTATCATCATATTATGATCTTACTTGTCCTTTATGTTGAATTTTGCCTTGAAGAATATGTTGTCAGAAATTGATATTGCCAATCCTGCTCTTTTTTATTGCCATTAGCT
>NW_006921730.1:903358-906684 GCF_000298275.1 Orycteropus afer afer
TACTAAGTCCTTGTGATTTCCTTCTTTTTTATTTTGCTTAGAATGCTTATTATTATTTTTTTATTTTATTTTATTTTATTTTATTTTATTTTTTATGTGTAGTTACGCTGTAGTAAATTCTTATCTACCCAGATTTGGAAGAGTTTGTTCTATATTGATATCATTCTGAATTCCTCTCCATTTGGGAGTTCTGTAATTATACAATTTATTCCCTCTATTTGCTTTGTAGTTTTTGTCATTTACAAATTATTCTTCTGGTTCTCTATCTTCCATTTTGTAAGCTTATTTTAGATTTGATAATTCTTTTTCCTGAGTTGGTTTCTGGGTGGTGGTGTAACATGTCTTAATCTTAAGTTGTCTTCTTTGTTGGTTTTCTTTTGGAAGTACTCCCTTTATCATTTCTTATAGGGATTCTCTGGTATTTACTAGTTTCCTTCATTTCTATTTGTCTTAGAAAGTCCCAATTTCACCATCATATGTGAGGGACAGTTTTGCTGGATTTATGATCCCTGGTTAGCATTTATTTTTATTTCCTCCAAGATTTTGTATAGGTCAGCTTATTGCCTTCTTGCCTGCATGGTTTGTGCTGAGAAATCAGAGCTTGTTGGTTGCACTTTGCAGGTAACATTTCCTTTTTCCTGATCTGCTTTCAAGATCCTTTCTTTATCTTTGGTTTTGGAAAATTTAATTATGGTATGTCTTGTTGACTCTCTCTTGGGGTCTATCCTATATGGGATTCATTTAGCTTCTTGTTTGTATGTCTTTTTTTTTTTAATCTTTCATGGTTTGGGGAAGTTTTTTGTTGGCATATCTTCAATAATTTTCTCTGTGTTTGTTTTTGTTTGTTTTGCTTTTCAGCTTCTTCTTGTTCTGGAATTGCAGTCAGGCATATACCACTTCTTTTGATATCAACCCATGTAATGATTAAGTTTGTTTATTTTTCTTCATCTCTTTCCTGATCTTTCCTTATACAAACTGTTGTGAAGGGATTTGTCTTCTAGCTGGGATATGCATTGTTCAGCCCGTTAGATTCTATGCTTTTTTCCTTTCAATGTGTTATCCAACTCCATAATTTTAGTGTTCTTCTCCTGGACATCTAATTGCTGTTTTTTGTATGATTTTTAATTGTCTTTTTTTTTCTTTTTTTTTTTTTTTTGCCATTTTCTTCTTGCATGATTTTCCTGAATTCTGTCTTTTCCTTGTTTCTGTTTAGAGCTTCCTTGAGTTTTTGGAGTGACATAGTGCCTAAGAAATTTGACCGATAACCAGAAGGCTGTTGGTTCAAACCCACCAGCCACTTCTCGGAAGGAAGATTGGGCAATCTACTTCCATAGTGATATCACCTTGCAAACCCAAGGAGGAGTCAATATGAGTTGGATCCAATACAACAGCAGTGAACTTGGTTGTTTTGATTTTGAGCTCTTGGAAGGTTACATATTGTTGTTATTGTTAGGTGTGATCAAGTTGTCTCTAACTCATAGTAACCCCATGCACAGCAGAATGAGACACTGCATGGTCTTGCACCAGTTGCATGATACTTGCTATACCTGAGTTCATTGCTGCAGCCACTGAGTCAATCCATCTTGTTGAGGGCCTTCAACTCTCTCATCAACACTCCACCTTACTAAGCATGATATCTTTCTCCATGGAATGAATTTGTAATTTGTAGCATAATAGATCATATAGTTGTCTGATTAAAAATGGCCAAAACTGTCCTTTTCAGCTCACTAATGCCTAGGCTATCAATCTTTATGCATTCCATTTCATTTTGGGCCACTTTCAATTTTCCCAGAGTCACCCTTTGTAGGTTCCATGTTCTAATTATTAATAGATGTTTGGAGCTATTTTTTCTCATTTTGACTCATGGAACATCAGTAGATGGAGGTCCCAAAAGCTCTACTTTATCCATATCAGTAAAGTCAGCTCTATTCTGATGAGGCAGTATTTTCCCAGTCATATTTTGAGTGCCTTCCAACCTGAGGGGCTTATCTTCCAGCACTGTATCAGACAATGTTTCAGGGCTATTCATAAAGTTGCCCAGTAATATATAAAACAGTGTTATACTACTATTCATAAGGTTTTCCCTGGCCAATTCTTTAAGAAGTGGATGGCCTCTTCCTTCTTCTGAGAATATCTCAGCCTGGAAGCTCCACTGAAACCTCTCCACCTTAAGCAAACCTGCTGGCATTTGAAACACTGGTGGCACAGTCTCCAGCCCCACAGGAACACACAAGTCACCAAACTATGACAAACTGACAGACATGTTCATCTCCCTTGGTTGTTCCAAACTGCTGTGCTCAATTCCTGGCCTTCCCCCTACCTGCTCTAGCTGTTGGCCCTGGCTTCCCACTTCCTGCCTTGGAGCTCTCCACTTACCTGTTCTGGGCACTGGCCCTTGTATATAATAGGGGTGAAAATCATTAATATTGACAACATATGTACTCAAATATGCCAAAGACACCAATAATCATGACGATGGTACAGGACATTCCATTCTGCTATACATAAGGTCAACAACTTGAAGACAACTAAGAACAATAAATACTAACTTCTTAGACAGCTTATGTCAAGAAATTTACAGACTTCATGCTTGAAAACCAGCAATAAATTCTAGAAAAGTCTATTCTTGGGGTACTTGGGGTCTCTGGCAAAAGCTGAGTAGATTATTTCACACAAACCTCAAGGCTAGGAAAAGTACAAAAATGTAGAGAATTATTTTAAAAGAATTAATTTATTTGAGAGCTATTGATGCAAGGAATTTGTAATATAAAGGCTCAGAAGTACATAGCTTAGAGAATTGAGTCAGTTAATTGGATCCAATATTACTCTTGATAAGAAACAGAAAAGTCTCAATTTATTAAAAAAAAGTTTTAAATATGTCATTATTATTGACAAAATTTGAAGAGAACCAAAAAGATGTTTGAAATTTGAACAAAATAATCAACAGAAATGACTCACTGACTAGTTACAGAACATGAACACAGAAATCGTACATACTCATTATTTTCAAATTCACATCAAAATTTTTTTTTAAAGTTGGTCCTTTGCTGTGGCATAAAGTACAGCTCAATTAATTTAAGAGGATTCATCATATACAGATCATGTTTCTTGACTATAATGGAATTAGTTATAAATCAGTAATAAAATTGTAACAAAAAGAATCTCTTGTATTTTGAAATTATGCAATAAAAGCCTAAATTACCCAAAATCAAGAAGAAATCACAATAGAAACTATAAAACATAGTGAGCAAAATAATATTGAATATAGTACATTCCATGTCTTACAAGATCCAGCTAAAATTTGGCTTAAGGGAAAATGTATAAAC
>NW_006921730.1:907349-908743 GCF_000298275.1 Orycteropus afer afer
ATATATCTCACTATGAGTCAGAATCAACTTGATGGCTTGATGGCAGTGGGCTTAACGATGAGTTAAATAAATTTAATGAATTTAAGATGGTCCATAGAGATATCCAAAAGTCTAAATCTATTCATAACCAAAGTAAAAAACAAAAATTAAAAAGCTCATAAATTCCATTTATTAATGAGTTATTCATATGACATTTCCATGAATATAGAGATGAATGTTCTAATTTTTAAACAGGTAAAATTTCATACATGGCCTCCAATCTGTAACAGCTAATGCCACTTAAAATTTCTAGACTTTTTAATTTAAGTCAGTAAAGTGGTATCATTTTTTAATTTGCTTTTAATATACTTACATGTTAATCAAATAATGTAAATGCATTTCCAAAAGCAATGGAATTTGATCCAAGTTGTAAATGATAGAATGTCATTTATCAGAACACTTATTTTTCTTCTCTCTTATTCTTTCAAAGGGAATTATACTGCCAGAGATTCCATTCAAAACATATTCATTAAAACAGAAAATACATTCTATCAGTTTACTTGGAAGGAAGATTGGGCAATCTACTTACATAGTGATACTGCCTCGGACACTCAAGGAGGGATTGCTATGAGTCGGGTCTGACTTCACACCACATTACGACAACAACAACAGTTACTCAAATAGGTGTCTACTCCATAAAGCATAAATATATTTTAAAATTTCTAATGAAGACAAGTCTATTTTATATATTTCTAGTTCTTTTCTAATATTCATATATTTTTCTTATCTATTGTTTGCCTACAAAATTTAAAAAAGAAAACAAGGACAGAAGCCAATTTTTCTATGAAGAACTCAGAAAAATACATTTGAGTTGTTTTTCCTGAGCTTTATTACTACTTAGAAACAGAATTGTTTGTGATGTCTGATACTGTTTTAAAACAAAGATCAGCAGCCTATGCACAGAACCCAAACTAGAGATGATTTTTCTGTATGATGCTTTGCATAATTTATTCAAAGCTTAAAATATTTTTCTCTTCTCAAAAGCATAAGCCTTCAGTTTAAAATCCATGCCGATATTATTACCAAAGGAGATTCACAGACTCTATCTGCATGTGGCAAAATTATTGAAAAATAAAGAAGTCTGTCATGAGCTACTCAGCAACCTGAAGGCAAAACAATAATAAATGTTTGTCCAACTGAAATCCACCAGGCTCATTTTTCATATCTTTAGGTTTTCTTTTCTCATTTTTCTAAAACACAGAGCAGGAATGTGGTGTAGTAAATTGCCTGGATGGCTTTTCTAGCCATAAGTCTCTGTAAACTCCAAGGTGGAATTTGCCATGAGCAAATGAGGAGCTCCTGATTGTTAGAGTTATCCACCTGGGGTATTTCTGTGGAGAGTGGCACAAAGCAAA
>NW_006921730.1:912405-913267 GCF_000298275.1 Orycteropus afer afer
TGGGGCTGGCGCGGGATCGGGCAGTGTTTCGTTCTGCTGTGCATGAGGTCGCTATGAGTCGGAAATGACTCGACGGCACTTAACAACAACAACAAAAGAGTAAAATTTTCACTAAGGAATAAAACAATATACTGAATATACAAAAACAATATGATTACTGTGACACTTTTCTGACAAATGGCATTTGCTAGACCAGTATTTTCAGATAAATTATCAAATTTTATTATATAAATATTTTAATCTCCATAAAACCCTTAGAATTGGTCTTTGTAAAAGTGAATCCTGCAAAATATTGGCATAGGTATCTGTGGAATAATAAGACACCAAATAAATGAAATTAGGTTAAATTCCATTGTCATTCACTAAAGAAAAATAGACATACAGTGTAGACTATGTTAGAGATCAGAAAAACAAACATGGTTTAATTCTTCCCTTGAAGGATTTTACATTCTAGTAGAAAAGTTGTATTTAGTAAAGGATCTTGTTGTATTTTGTTACTAAGAAATTAAATTTATATTATTTGTAATTGTAACAATTGTGTTCAAAACTTTCTACTAGAAAAGTTCTATTTAATGCATGTCCTTCAAATATTTTGGTATTGAGAAAGAAAATTTATATTTTTGTGGTTCTTGCAATTGGGTTTAAAACTTACAGGTAAATCTTGACACTGATATACAGATAATTATTATACTATACCAGTAATATGTCCCAAAGTTATTTCAGACCTGTTTTTAATGCACACACATTTGGTGGTTCTTAATTTGTGTAATTACTAATTCTTTAGTAATAGGACACTATCATGATCAACATTATCTACAATGCTTACTAATTGAGTAACCTTGCTAGTTTGCTAAAAATTTAT
>NW_006921730.1:914127-914771 GCF_000298275.1 Orycteropus afer afer
AACCCACCAACCACTCCTCGGAAGGAAGGTTGGGCAATCCTACTTCCGTAGTGATACTGCCTCGGAAACCCAAGGAGGGGTAGCTATGATTCAGGGCCGACTCGACGGCAAACAACAACAACAACAACAAGGGAGACAAACTTGTCTGTCAGTTTGTCATCCCATGAGCCTTGTACATGGCTGTGAGGCTTGAGGCTGTGCTACTGGTGTTTTATACACCAGAAGAGTTGCAAATGGTACACAGGTTTCAATGCAGAAATCTTACTCTTACAGTCTGGGGCAGACTAGGAAGAAGGAGGAGGCCATCCACTTCTCAAAAATTGGCCAGGGAGGGAAAACCTTATGAATAGCAGAGAAACACTGTCTGATACATGACTGGGCCACTTTCTGAATAGCTTGGAAACACTGTCTGACACCATTCAGGAAGACTAGTCCCTTGGGTTTGAAGGCACTCAAAATAGGACTGGGAAAGAGCTGCTTCATTAGACTAGAACAAACTTTAATGATATGGATAAAATAAGTCTTTCAGGACCTCCATGTGCTGACATTGCATGACTCAAATTGAGGAGAAACAGCTACAAACATCCATTAATAATTGGAACATGGAATGTATGAAGTATGAATCTAGGAAAATTGGAAGTTGT
>NW_006921730.1:915426-925885 GCF_000298275.1 Orycteropus afer afer
AGACAATTAAAACAAGTCCACAAGAGCCAAAATATTATCTTGAATATATCCCTCCTGAATTTAGAGACCATCTAAAGAATAGATTTGATGCATTGAACATCAATGACCAAAAACCAGAAGACTTGTGGGATGACATCAAGAGCATCATCCATGAAGAAAGGAAGAGGTCATTAAAAAGATGAGAAAGAAAAAAAAAGACCAAGATGGATGTCAGAAAACACTCTGAAACTTGCCCTTGAGTATAAAGATAATTAATGGATGGAGGTGGTACCTTGTCTGAGTTGATATAGTTCACACATTCATTAGCCTCATCTCTTACAACCTAGGAAATGAAACAGAAAAATAGAATAAAAAAATATACAAAAAATAAATAAAAAAAAATGTAGTAGAGGAACCAAGAGGCTTCTCCTGAGGTACTGGAAGACCTACCTTTCAAAGCTTATTAAACCAGTGGTTGGTACATAGAATATCTTTTTAGTCTTTCTTTTAAGTACAAACTAAGGTTCAAATGATACTGAGTCAATGGTCCTGTACCAAACAGACAAGTGTCAGTGGAGTGACATTAACATAAAAACCTTAGACTGAATATTAAAAGAAAAAAAAAAGTCATTATGGGGCATAAAGTACATAAAGGACAAAAAAGAAGGACTGATAGAAATTTGACATCCACATGATTGCTGACCTATCCATGTTTTGAGGTAGCAAAGGTCTTGCATCATGCAATAAGAAACAAATCTTATCAATAGATAATATGTGGGAAAATGTAGCAAACCATGGAGGAAATAACAAAATAAAAACTTACTGGTAACATCTTTAGAAATAGTGAAACCATTAAACAAGAAGAGGGAGAATCTTGAGTAAAGAGCTTAAACTCTATATTTAAGACAAGATCTGCCCAAATTGGCATCCGATGTTTTTTGCGGGACTTGGAGAAACGTAATGTTCAGCTGTGATAATTTCCAGTTGAAACCTTTGGTTATAAGCCGTGACCTGCAAACAGGTTAAGTCTTTGGAATTGTGCAACAAAGAACTGGACAACTTTTGTCTTAGGTTTCCTGGATGAAGGCGCTGGGAATTTGTTGAGCAATCAGGGTGTTTTGGTTGTAAAACGGAGAGGCAATACTTATTGTTGTTAGGTTCCATTGAGTCAGTTCAGCCCCATAGCAAATCTGTTGCAACAGAAAGAAACACTGCCTTTTTGTGCACCATCCTCACAATTGTTGCTATGCTTGAGCCTATCATCACAAACAATGGGTTAACCCATTTCATAGAAGCTATCCCCCTTGTTCTGTACAAATAACTGGATCTTGGTCTATGTACAGGTCCCTCATGAGCAGGATTAAGTGTTCTAGAATTCTCATTCTTTGCAGTATTATTCATAACTTGTCATGATCCACAGAGTTGAATGCCTTTGCATATTTAATAAAACACAGAAAGTTTCTTTCTGGTATTCTTTGCTTTCAGCCAAGAATCATGTGACACCATCAATGACATTCCTCATTACATGTCCTCTTCTGAATCTGGCTTGAATTTCTGACAGTTTCCTGTCAATGTGTTGCTGCAACTGATTTGAATTCTCTTCAGCAAAATCTTACTTTTGTGTCTGAAACCAATGATATTTTTTTATAATTTCTGCATTCTATTAGATCACCTTTCTTTGTAATGGACATAAATATGAATCTCTTCCAGTTGCTTGGTCAGATACCTGTCTTCCAAATTTCTTGGCGTAAATGAATGAGCACTTTCAACTCTGCATCCATTTGTTGAAATATCTCCATGGGAATTCTATAAATACCCAGAGCCTTGTTTTTTTTTTGTTTTTTTTTTTTACCAACTATTTCAGTGCATCTTGGATTTCTTCCTTCACTGCCATCAGTTCTTGATCATTTACTACCTCCTAAAATGTTTGTGACAGGCCCCACCCCAAGAGGCAGCAAGCAGGGGAAAACAACAAAGCCAGGGAACCTAAGTAAGGGAGGGTGGAGAGGTTTCTAACAGCTAAGAGAGACAAACTTGCCTGTTAGTTTGTCGTACTGTGGTGGCTGGCATGTTGCTGTGAGGCTTGAGACTGTCCCACCAGTGTTTCAGGTGCCAGAGTGGTTGTACATGTTGCACAGGTTTCATTGCAGCTTACAGACTGAGACAGACTTGGAAGAAGGAAGAGGCCACTCACTTTAAGAATTGACAAGGGAAAAACTTATGAGTAGCAGAGAACCACTGTCTGATTTATTACTGCACAATTTTATTAAAAACCGAAAAACATTGTCTAATACAGTGCAGGAAGAGGATCCCCTTAAGTCAGAAGGCACTCAAAATATGACTGGGAAAGAGCTGACTCTTCAGAGAAGAACCAACTTTAATGATATGGATAAAGAAAAGCTTTTGGGACCTCCATTTGCTGACATGCCACAAGTCAAATTGAGGAGAAACAGCTGCAAACATCCATTAATAATTGGAACATGGAATGTAGGAAGAAGCTAGAAAAATTGGAAGTTGTCAGAAATGAAATGGAGTGCATAAAAATTGATATCCTAGGCATAAGTGAGCTGAAATAGACCAACTTTGGCCATTTTGAATCAGACAACCATATGATCTACTATGCCGGGAATGACAAATTGAAGAGGAATGGCATGACATTCATCATCACAAAGATGCTTCAAGATGTGTCCTGAAGTACAGTGCTGTCAGTGATAAGATAATATCCATATGCCTACAAGGAAGACCAGTTAATACTACTACTATTCAAATTTACGTACCAACTATGAAAGCCAAAGATAAGGAAACTGAACATTTTATCAACATGTACAGTCTGAAATTGACTTGATTGTTGAAACATCTCAATGTGCATTCCATCAATTCCTGGAACCTTGTTTTTTGCCACTTCCTTCAGTGCAGCTTTGACTGCACTCAAGATGTGTTAATTATCACTGGCGACTGGAATGCAAAAGCTCGAAACAAAGAAGAATCACTGGTAGTTGGAATATTTGCCCTTGGTGAAAGAAATAATGTTGGATATTGCATGATAGAATTTTGCAAGACCAACTAGTTATTCATTTAAAATAGCTTTTTCAATAACACAAATGGTGGCTATACATGTGAACTTCACCAGATGGAGTACACAGGAATCAGATTTATTACATCTTTGGCAAGAGGCGATGTAAAAGCTCAATATCTTTAGCCAAAACACATCCAGAAGCTGACTGTGGAATAGATCATCAGCTGCTCATATGCAAGTTCAACTTGAAGTGAAGACAATTAAAACAAGTCCACAAGAGCCAAAATGTGACCTTGAATTTATCCCTCCTGAATTTAGAGACCATCTAAAAAATTGATTTGACACATTGAACATCAATGACCAAAAACCAGAATTGTGGAAAGACATTAAGAACATCATCCATGAAGAAAGCAGGAGGTCATTAATAAGACAAGAAAGGAAGACAGAACAAAAATGGATGTCAAAAGAGACTGAAAATTGCCCTTGAGCACAGGTAGCTAAATAAAATGGAAGAAATGACTAGATAAAAGAGCTGAACAGAAGATTTCAAAGAGCAGCTCAAGCAGATGAATCCAATTACTATAATGGAATGTGAAAAGACCTGGAGTTAGGAAACCAAAAGAGAAGAACACACTCAGCATTTCTCAAGCCAAAAGAACTGAGGAAAAAATTTAAGCCTAGAGTTGCAATATTGAAAGATTCTATGGGCAAAATATTGAATGATGCAGGAAAGCATCAAAAGAAGCTAGAAGGAATACACAGAGTCACTATACCAAAAAGAACTGGTTGATCTTAATCCATTTCAAGAGGTGGCATATGATCAAGAACTAATGATATTAAAGTCAAAGCTACACTGAAGGAAATGGCAAAAAACAAGTTTCCAGGAATTGACGGAATACAAATTGAGATGTTTCAACAAATGAATGCTCCACTGGAGGTATTCAACTCAGCTATGCCAAGAGCTTTGGAAGACAGCTATCTGGCCAAATGCCTGGAAGAGATCCATATTCGTACCCATTCCCAATAAAAGTGATCCCACAGAATGTGGAAATTATTAAACAATATCATTAATATCACGTGTAAGTAAAATCTTACTAAACATAATTTAAAAATTGTTGCAGCAGTATATTCAGAGAGAACTTCCAGAAATGCAAACATTCAGAACAAAGAATATCATTCTGATGTCAGATGGATCTTGGCTCAAAGCAAAGAATACCAGAAAAATATTTACTTATGTTTTATTGACCACATAAAAGCATTTGATTGTGTGGGTCATAACAAATTATATCTAACATTGAGAAGAATGGGAATTCCAGAACACTTAATTGTACTCATGAGGAATCTGTACCTAGACCAGCTGTCATTTTAACAGAATAAGAGGAGACTGCATGGTTTAAAATCAAGAAGGGAGTGTGTCATGGTTGAATCCTTTCACCATGCTTATTCAATCTGTATGCTGAGCAAATAATCTGAGAAGCTGGAATATATGAAGAAGAATGTGGCAACAGGATTGTAGGAAGAATCATTAAAAACCTGCAATATGCTGATGACACAAATTTGCTTGCTGATAGTGAGGAAGTAAGGAAGCGCTTACTGATGAAGATTGAAAAATACAGTCTGCACTATGGATTATATATCAATATAAAGAAAACAAAAATCCTCACAACTGGACTTATAAGCAGCATCATGATAAATGGAGAAAAGATTGAAGCTGTCAAAGACTTCACATTACTTGGTTCTACATTCCAAGCCAATGAAAGCAGCAATCAGGATATCAGATTGTGCATAGCACTGGGGAAATCAGCTGTAAAGAACCTCTTTCAGGTGCTGAAGAGCAAATATATCTCCTTAAGGACTATGGTGCACCTAACACAAGCTATAGTATTTTCAATTGTCTCATATGCATGTGAGAGCTGGAGAATGAATAAGGAAGACTGAAGAAAAGTTGATGCTTTTGAGTTGTGGTGCTGGTGAATAATGCAGAAAGTACCATGGACTACTAAAAGATCTAACAAATTGGTCCTGGAAGAAGTGCAGCCAGAATGCTCCTTGGAATCAAGAATGGCCAGACTTTGTCTTACCTACTTTGGTCATGTTGTCAGAAGGGACCATTCCCTGGAGAAGGATGTCATGCTTGGTAAAGTGGAGGGTCAATGGAAGAGGGGAAGGGCTTCTACAAGATGGATTGACATGGTGGCTGTGACAATGGGCTCAAGTATAGCAAGGATTGTGAAGCTTGGACAGGACTGGGCACTGCTTCCTTCTGCTGTGCATAGGGTTTCTATGAGTTGAAGACAACTTGACAACACCTAACAACAACAACAAAAAAAAGGTTGACCATAGACCAGTTTGTAATTTGGTCTATGTCCTTTTGTAATTGACTCTGTGCATTCTTTCATCTTCTTTTGATGCTTCCTGCATCATTCAATATTATGCCCATAGAATCTTTCAATAGTGTAATGAGGCTTGAATTTTTCCTTCAGTTCTTTTAAGTTGAGAAATACTGAACATGTTCCTCCCTTTGAGCTCTAACAGTGTAGTTCCTAAGGCATTTGACTGCTAAGCAGAAGGTTGGTGGTTCAAACCCACCCAGCCACTCCTTGGAAGGAAGACTGAGCAATCTACATTCACCACCTCAGAAACCCAATGGGATCATTAGGAGTTGGAATCAACTCAATGGCAATGAGTTGTTACCCCCCCCCCAGGTCGCTTCACAATTCATTATAATAATGTACTTTGTTTTCTCAATCTGCCCTTAGAAATCTTCTGCTCAGCTTTTTTACTTCATCATTTCTTCCATTTTCTTTAGCTATTCTTCATTCAAGAGTAAGTTTCAGAGTCTCTTCCGACATCCATTTTGGTCTTTTCTTTTTTTCCTGTCTTTTTAATGACCTTTTGCTTTCTTCATAAATGATGTTCTTGATGTCATCCCACAACTCATCTGGTATTTGGTCATTGGTATTTAATGCATCATATTTATCCTTCAAGGAGCTCTGGTGGAGGACCGCCTAAGACATTTGACTGCAAAGCAGAAAGTTCATTGTTCAAATTCACCAACCACTCTGTGGAAAGAAGACTGGGCAATCTACTTCTGTAAAGATTTACTGCTGCAGAACAGAAACCCAATGGGGGTTCCTATGAGTTGGAATTGTATTGATGGCAGTAGGTTTGGTTTGGTTTTTTGGTATCTATTCTTTAATATGGTCTTTAAATTTAAGTGGAATATAATCAAGGTCATATTTTGGCTCTCGGAATTTTAAATTTTTCTTCAGCTTCAACTTATACTTAAATATGAGCAATTGATAGTCTGTTCAACAATCAGCCCTTGGCCTTGTTCTGACTGATGATATTGTGTTTCCCCATTGTTCTTTCTACAGTTGTAGTCTATTTTATTCCTGTGTATTCCATCTGGTGAGTTCCACATGTATCATCACTATTTATGATCTTGAAATAAGACATTTACAATGAATAAGCTGTTCTCTCAAATTTTGTCATATAATCTCCAGCATTATTTCTATTATCAAGGCTGTATTTTCCAAATACCAATACTTCTTGTTTGTTTCCAACTTTTGCATTCCAATCACCAGTAATTATCAATACATCTTGATTGGATATTTGGTCAATTTCACACTGCAAAAGTCAGTATAAATCTTCAATTTATACTCTTCAATTTTGGCTTAGTTATTGGTGGATATATTTGAATAATAATCATACTAACTGATCTTCCTTGTAGATGTACAGATATTACTGTATCATTGACCACATTGTACTTCATGATATATCTTGGAATGTTCTTTTTGAAGATGTATGTGATTCCATTGTATGTCATGCCAAGCATTCCAGACCTTATAGTTGTCCAATTCCAAATGGCCAATACCAGTTCATTTCAGCCCACTAATGTCTAGGATATATATTTTTAATCTGTTCCATTTCATTTTTTTTCAACTTCCAATTTTTGTAGATTCATTCTTTTTATATTGCTCATTCTGATTATTAATTGATGTTTGCATCTGTTTCTCATCATTTTAAGGTGTGCCAAATCAGCAAATGAAGGTCTTGAAAGCTTTACTCTATCCATGTCATTATGGTAGCTGGCAGTTCAAACCCACCAGCCACTCCTCGGAAGGAAGATGGGGCAATATACGTCTGTAGTGATACTGCCTTGGAAACCCAAGGAGGGGTCACTATGAGTTGGGTCCGACTCCACGGCACACTACCACCACCACCACCACCACCATACTTTGAGGAGACAGCTCTTCCAAAGTCATATATTGAGTTTTTTCCAGCAAGAGGGACTCATCTTCTGGCACTATTTCAGACAATATTTCAATGCTATTCATAAGTTGTTCAGTTTCCAATTTTTTTCAGGTATGCATCTAGTTATGACTTTCTTCCTAATCTGTCTAATTTCAGAAGCTCTGCTGAAATCTTTCCACTATGGGTGACTCTGATGGTATTTGAAATGCCTATAACATACCTTCTATCATCATAGAAACATGCAAGCCTCTATAATATGATATACTAGCAGGCGAATTTTAGAGGCAATACTACTTATTTCCTCTAAGTACATATATAAGTATTTCTACTTATATATGTACAAATGGATGGTAGCCCCAAAAACTACACTTCATAGTCAATCTCTGGAAGGAAATGAGGCATAATTCAATCAATTATGTATATTTATTGATTCAACCTATACTGACCATTCAATGACACCAATAAAGGCTGTAGACATGGACTTTCCTTTCAACTTTTGAACTGATGATACATATGAGAGGACTTTACCTCTCTGAGACATAAAGTCCCCTGCTGAGTATTCCTTCCAAATTTTGCCTATATATTACTTCACGTGTATCCTTTTGTGGTTACATTACTAGCATTATAGGGAGTATAGCCCTTTCTGTCAGACATTCCAATGAATTATCAAACTCACTGAGGACAATGGAAGTCAACAGATGCTGGCATCTACCTATTACGTCAGATTTTCTCTAATGTGCAAGGTCTGATCTAATTTCAGGTTGTTAGGGTCAAGGAAAGAAATGCCACATGGGAAACTGTTATCAGACATACTGGGAAAGTGAGAACGTCGGGCTATAAGTAATTTTTGCATTCTGGGAATTGGCTGTATGTCAAATTTTATTTACACAGTCCTTTAATCCATTAACAATCTGAATATAGTATTTTTCCATTCTTACAAATATCAGTAGAAGCCAGAGATAATATAAACATTGAAGAATAATTGTCTTCTCTCTCCCACAATATTATAGAACAAAGACACTGAAACATTGAGAACACTAAGGGAAAAAGCTTACTGGAATTTATTATATAATAATGAAAATAGAACCTCTTCTAATGATGAGCCACTTACTCAAGTTATGGTAAATACAGTAATTCAGGGACCACTGTAATGTGTGTATCTTTGTTTACACTCCTAATTAAAGAACAAGAGAGTATATATATATATTTCTGTGCCAAGTTTCATTTCTGTATCATCACACGCAGGGATTGTGGAAGGTGCAAAAAACAATTCAAAACCAGGTAAGTGAAAAGAAAAGAGACTTGCTCAGCCTAAGGTTGATATTGAGAAAGAGAGACTAAATTTGGAAGAATTATTCGCTGGCTATTTTACAGAAAGTGTAATAAATATAGATACAATCAATTCAGTTCCTTCAAAGGATCTGAAGATGCAATATTATCACTAGAGTGAGTAAGAGACAAAGGAAAATAAAAACCCTACCTCTTTGTCATTACTCTTAAAGGAAACTGACTAGATATTCATACTAGTCCAAATAAGTCTAAAAAATGCAAATCAAAAAAAGAGAAATAAACATACCAAAGTATGGTACAGAATTTCTTTATTCAGGAAATAGTGAAAGTGAATAACTGAAGACCAGAAGCTTTTATCAAATCCTTAGAAGATGCCTTCTTGGAGCTCAGTAGAGCTTTTGGATACAGACATTAAATGTACCATTATGTCTGCTATTGATGGTGAGTATATACTAAAGGAATCAAGAGAAATAGAATGGTTATAGAAACTTAGCAGTAAAGGTACCTGGACTGTAATAAAATAAAAAAGAGAAAAAGAAGATTAATATAGCACTGTGAAGGAGCTCCCTTATTTAAAGGTATAATTGGATGTGTCAGTGACAGGTATGTTAATACTCAGCTCAAAGTCAAATATGAGAAACTCTATCTTTTATTTAATATTACTTTAAAAACTCACTGTTGTTGAGTTGGATCCGACTCATAGAAACCCCTCCTTGTGTTTCTGAGGCTGTATCTCTGTGGAGGTAGATTGGCCCAAACTTCCTTCTGAGGACTGCCTGGTGGGTTTGAACCACCACCCTTCTGCTTAGCAGTCAGACTTGGAAATATAAAATTATAAACACCATTCAGGCTGAATGATCAGGCATGCTTAAGCAAAAGGGAGTATATCCATGAGCATATATAAGTTTGGTGGATGGTATTTCTATGTATGTATTTGTGTATGCTATAAAAATGTCCAAATAAATATAACTGACAGGGAGCAAAGTTATGATAAGTTTTTAGTTACAGCTAAGCACTTTCAGGGAGCTAGTTTTTGGACCTCTAGGTATAGGACCATGGTCATTGGGAACAACAATCCCAATTGGCATAACATACAACACAAAAACTTTGT
The DNA here is from genome assembly GCF_000298275.1 of Orycteropus afer afer. NCBI lineage: Eukaryota > Metazoa > Chordata > Mammalia > Tubulidentata > Orycteropodidae > Orycteropus > Orycteropus afer. The sequence continues at coordinate 925,080 of NW_006921730.1, forward strand.
TCTACATCCTACTTTGGTGTATAGTAACTGGGGTCTTAAAAGCTTTCAAGTGGCCATCTATATGGAATACTTTGTCTTTACTCATCTGCAGTCAAGAAAAATGGAAACCAAGCCACTACCTCCTTCTCCACCAATGGGACAATGATAAAAAACCACCAAGAAGAGCCCAAATCACCCTTGGCTGCTCTTCACAAACAATTAACAGAGATCTAAATAAAACAACACCATGATGCCTCGGAGACAACAGACCATCACAGTCCACACAAAGAAGCAGGATAAAGTGCTAGAAACAAGGGAGCAGGATACAGACACAGGACACATCCCTGAGGAAGAAGCAGAATTGGAACTCTCTGATAAGGATTTCAAACGAATTATCTTTAGGTATTTTCAAAGGATTGAGAGACAGACCAAAGAAAACACAGAAAAAACCTTAGAAGAATTTTGGGAGAAAATACAAGAACAAAATGACAAATTAAATGAAAAATTAGAAATGATTCTAAACCTACAGTTAGAAATCCAGAAGATTAATACTAACTTGTCAGAAATAAATAACACATTGGAAGGGCAAAGGAGTAGAATTGATGCACTGGAAGGCAGAATTAATGAGATTGAAGACAAATACCTGAATACTTCTTTGGAATAGGATCAATCAGAAAAAAAAACAAAGCAAAATGAAGAAAGCCTAAGGTTCATGTGGGATAGCATCAAAAGGAATAACTTATGTGTCACTGGAATTCCAGAACAAGAAGAGAAAACAAAACCACTGAGAAAATTGTCCAAGATTTGCTGGAGGAGAACTTCCCTGA
>NW_006921730.1:927952-930589 GCF_000298275.1 Orycteropus afer afer
GAAGAGGTAACTATGGGGAGGAAGTGGGAGGGGAGCTGTTGCATTGTGGTAAACTTTGGTCAATGTCGTGAGACAAAGTATATGTAAACTGCTATATGGAAAGTGAATTTGCTCTGTAAATCTTCACCCAAATCACAATAATAATAATTAAAAAAAAGTTTAAAAATAAAAAAAGAAAAGAAAAATACAAACCAAAGATGCATGGAAACCATTAGCCTAAGGGACTAGTGGACCATGTGAACCTTGGCCTACTTGACCAGAAGAGCTAGATGATAAAGCAGTAACACTGTCAACCACTCAGAAAGAGATCAGTGCAGGAGATCCCGAATACAGTGGGAGAAAAAATGTGGAACAAAACTCAAAATCATAAAAAAGACCAGGCTTACTGGTATGACAGAGACTAGGGAAATGCCTGAACTATGGCCCCTAGTCACCCTTCAGGCCTGGAATTGAACTCACTCCCATGGCTTCCAGCCAAAAATATAGACAGACATATAAGGTGAACATTTACACAAGATAGGTACACTTCTCAGAACAATCACTCATGGGAGATCAGAAGAGCAATATTTGCACATTTAGGTCAGTGGGCAAGAATGAATAGAAAAGAAAGACACAGGGAAAAAGCAACCACAGGGAGCAAGTGACTCAAAATTTAAAAAAATAAATAAATAATAAAATGAGAGATATTGGAACTTCCTTACAAACCTTCTGTAGAAAATAATTTAAAAATGTATACAATTTATAGCAGACCTAAAGCAATTAAATTTTCATTTAATTGCCATGAATTAAAATGAATGAAATAGGAGTATTATGCCAACCAACTCTATAATATCAACTCTACAAACCAGTGTGGTAATTGACTACAACTCTAATTTGATTCATGGACATAAAAGGAGAAACATTAAGACAACTGACTTCTAGAAGGTCCTCTTTTCTAGAAAGAAAACCTCCAAAAGGAAGCAATCTTCAAACTTAAGAGAAAAAAAAATAACAGAACTTATATTAAAAACATAAAAAACATCTTTCACAAATTATGGACAAATAAAAATATATTCAGAAATAAAATCTGAATTAATTTTAGACTGAACTACATTAAAAGAAACACTAAATAGGAGTTCTTAAGGTAGAAAGAATACAATCTCCAATAAAAACGTTGTTGTTTTTAGCTGCCATCAAGTTGGTTCTTGCTCATATTGACACTATGGACAACAGAATGAAACACTGACCAGTCCTACACCATCCTCACAATCACTGGTGTGTTTGAGCCCATTATTGCCCTAGCAATCCATCTAATTGTCTTTCACTGGCTTTCTACTTTACCAAGCATGATGTCCTTCTCCCTGGATATGTCTCTCCTGATAATACATCCAAAGTGAGACAAAATCTCACCGTCCTTGCTTCTAAGGAATATTCTGGCTATACCGATTCCAAGACAGGTGTGCTTGCTCTTCATACACTCCATGATATATTCAACATTCTTATTCATTATCCAGCTTTCACATGCATATGAGGTGATTAAAAATACCATTGCTTGGATCAACTGCATCTTAGTTATCAAAGTGGCACCTTTGTTTTTTAACACTATAAGATATCTTTTGTAGCAGATTTGCCCTATATAATATTCAATATTTCATTTCCATCACTCCTCAATCAGTTTGTCATACTGTGGTGGCTTGTGTATTGCTGAGAGCCTGGGGGTTATGCTATTAGTATTTCAAACACTACCAGGGTCACCCATGGTAGGAAGGTTTCAGTGGAGCATCCAGCCTAATACAGAGTGGGAAGAAGGAAAGGGCCATCTCCTTCTCAAAGATCTCCTGTCTTGGAATTGGTATAGCCAGAATATTCCTTAGAAGCAAGGACGGTGAGATTTTGTCTCACTTTGGGTGTATTATCAAGAGGGACATATCTACGGAGAAGGACATCATGGTTGGTAAAGTAGAAAGTCAGTGAAAGACAATTAGATGGATTGCTAGGGCAATAATGGGCTCAAATATATCAATGATTGTGAGGATGGTGTAGGACTGCTCAGTGTGAAAATCTTACAAATAGCAGTAAAACACTGTCTGATGTATTACCGGAAAATTGTATAAATAGCCCTGAAACATTGTCTTATATAGTGCTGGAAGTTGAAACTCTCAGCTCAGAAGGCACTCAACAACTGGGGAAGAGCTGCCTCCTCAAAGAAGAATCAATCTTAAAAAAAAAAAAAAGAGGAAGAGGCAACCTTAATGACATGGATGGAGTAAAGCTTTCACGACCTTCATTTTCTGCTGCAGCCCAACTCAAAATGAGAAGAAACAGCTGCAAATATCCATTAATAATCAGACTGTGGAATGTGCAAAGTATGAAAGTAGGATAATGGGAAGGTGTCAAAATGAAATGGAACACAAAAACATCAATATCCTAATGAGCAGAAATTGACTGGTGTTAGCCATTTTGAAACAGACAATCATATGATCTTATACACCAAGAATGACAAATTGAAGAAGAATGATTTCACATTCATTGTTACAAAGAATGTTTCAAGATCTGTCCTGAAGTACAGCCTTGTTAAAGATAGGATAATGAGCTCTGGTGGCATAGTGCCTAAGGTATTTGACTGCAAACTAGAAGACTGGCAGTTCAAACCCACCA
>NW_006921730.1:930689-933395 GCF_000298275.1 Orycteropus afer afer
GGAAGCAATCTTCAAACTTAAGAGAAAAAAAAATAACAGAACTTATATTAAAAACATAAAAAACATCTTTCACAAATTATGGACAAATAAAAATATATTCAGAAATAAAATCTGAATTAATTTTAGACTGAACTACATTAAAAGAAACACTAAATAGGAGTTCTTAAGGTAGAAAGAATACAATCTCCAATAAAAACGTTGTTGTTTTTAGCTGCCATCAAGTTGGTTCTTGCTCATATTGACACTATGGACAACAGAATGAAACACTGACCAGTCCTACACCATCCTCACAATCACTGGTGTGTTTGAGCCCATTATTGCCCTAGCAATCCATCTAATTGTCTTTCACTGGCTTTCTACTTTACCAAGCATGATGTCCTTCTCCCTGGATATGTCTCTCCTGATAATACATCCAAAGTGAGACAAAATCTCACCGTCCTTGCTTCTAAGGAATATTCTGGCTATACCGATTCCAAGACAGGTGTGCTTGCTCTTCATACACTCCATGATATATTCAACATTCTTATTCATTATCCAGCTTTCACATGCATATGAGGTGATTAAAAATACCATTGCTTGGATCAACTGCATCTTAGTTATCAAAGTGGCACCTTTGTTTTTTAACACTATAAGATATCTTTTGTAGCAGATTTGCCCTATATAATATTCAATATTTCATTTCCATCACTCCTCAATCAGTTTGTCATACTGTGGTGGCTTGTGTATTGCTGAGAGCCTGGGGGTTATGCTATTAGTATTTCAAACACTACCAGGGTCACCCATGGTAGGAAGGTTTCAGTGGAGCATCCAGCCTAATACAGAGTGGGAAGAAGGAAAGGGCCATCTCCTTCTCAAAGATCTCCTGTCTTGGAATTGGTATAGCCAGAATATTCCTTAGAAGCAAGGACGGTGAGATTTTGTCTCACTTTGGGTGTATTATCAAGAGGGACATATCTACGGAGAAGGACATCATGGTTGGTAAAGTAGAAAGTCAGTGAAAGACAATTAGATGGATTGCTAGGGCAATAATGGGCTCAAATATATCAATGATTGTGAGGATGGTGTAGGACTGCTCAGTGTGAAAATCTTACAAATAGCAGTAAAACACTGTCTGATGTATTACCGGAAAATTGTATAAATAGCCCTGAAACATTGTCTTATATAGTGCTGGAAGTTGAAACTCTCAGCTCAGAAGGCACTCAACAACTGGGGAAGAGCTGCCTCCTCAAAGAAGAATCAATCTTAAAAAAAAAAAAAAGAGGAAGAGGCAACCTTAATGACATGGATGGAGTAAAGCTTTCACGACCTTCATTTTCTGCTGCAGCCCAACTCAAAATGAGAAGAAACAGCTGCAAATATCCATTAATAATCAGACTGTGGAATGTGCAAAGTATGAAAGTAGGATAATGGGAAGGTGTCAAAATGAAATGGAACACAAAAACATCAATATCCTAATGAGCAGAAATTGACTGGTGTTAGCCATTTTGAAACAGACAATCATATGATCTTATACACCAAGAATGACAAATTGAAGAAGAATGATTTCACATTCATTGTTACAAAGAATGTTTCAAGATCTGTCCTGAAGTACAGCCTTGTTAAAGATAGGATAATGAGCTCTGGTGGCATAGTGCCTAAGGTATTTGACTGCAAACTAGAAGACTGGCAGTTCAAACCCACCAGCCTTTCCTTGGAAAAAAGACTGGGCAATCTACTTTTGTAGAGATTCTGCCTCAGAAAACCAAAGGAGGGATCACTATGAGTTGAATTGACTCTATGGCACTGAGTTTAGTTTTTAGTTTTTATGGGTAACACATTGCATGATGCAGGAAACATCAAAAGAAGATGTAAGAAATACACAAGATCACTATACAAAAAAAGAATTTGTTGATTATTATTTCAGGACATGACATATGATTGAGAACAAAAAAGAACTTGAAGCCACACTGAAGAATTTAGCAAAAAAATAAGCCTCCAGGAATTGATGGAGCACACATTGAGATGTTTCAACAAATGGATGTAGCGCTGGAGGCATTTACTCATTTTTGCCAAGTAATTTGGAAGACAGCTACCTGGCCAAATTACTGCAAGATACTCATAGTTGTACCCTTTTCAAATAAAGGTGATCCAATAGAATGTGAAAATTGTCAAATACCATTAATGTCATACACAAGTAAAATTTGCTTAAAATAATTTAAGTTGATTGCAACAGTATATTGACAGGAAATTTTCAGAAATTCTAGCTGGACTCAGAAGAAGACATGGTATGAAGGATCATTGCTGATGTCAGATAGATTTTGGCTGAAAGCAAAGAATACCAGAAAGATGTTTATTTGTGTTTTATTGACCATGCAAAAGGATTTAACTATGTGGAACATAACAAATTATGAATAACATTGCAAAAAAAACAATTATTTCTGAGCACTTAGTTATGCTCATGAGGAACCTGTCCATAGACTAGGAGGCTGTCGTTAAAACAGAACACGGGAAATGCTACCTGATTTAACATCAGGAAGTGTGTATGTCAGGGTTGTATTCTTTCACCTTCTTATTCAATGTGTATGCTAAGCAAATAATCCAAATATCTGGACTATAAGAAGAAGAATAACTGGTACACCATCCGATCTGCAACCTATACAACTATGAGACCAGAAGAACTAGATGGTGCCCAGCTACCACTGCCATCCACTTGGAAGGGATGTAGGA
>NW_006921730.1:934091-941285 GCF_000298275.1 Orycteropus afer afer
AATCAATCCTCATATGCTTGTGAAAGATGGACAAAGAATAAGGAAGATTGAAGAAGAATTGATGCTTTTGAGTTGATGCTGGTGAAGAATACTGAAAGTACCATGGACTACCAGACCACAAACAAATTTGCCCTGGAAGAGTGCAGTGGGAATGTTCCTTGGAAGGGAGAATGGCAAGACTTCTTCTTACCTATTTTGGTCATATTGTTAGAAGGAACTATTCTCTGGAGTAGGATATAATATTTAGTTAAGTGAAGGGTCAACACAAAAGGGGAAGGTCTTCAAGGAGATGGGTTGACATAGTGGCTGCAATGATGGGCTCAGGAATAGCAAGGACTGTGAGCCTGGCACAATAATGATACGTCATTTGATTTTTTAACTGCTATTTCTATGGACACTGATGGTAAATAAAAGTAAAATGAATATTGTTTATAAGTCCAGATGTGAAGATTTTAGCTTTCTTTATGTTGAAGTGTAATTTGGACTGAAGGCTGTACTCTTTCATCTTCACCAGTGAGTGTTTCATGTATTCTTCAATATCAGCAAGGAAAGTTGTGTTGTCTGCATATTGCAGGTTGTTAGTGAATCTTCCACCAATCCTTATTCTGCATTCTAGCTTCTCAGATAATTTGCTCAATACATAGATTCAATAAATATAGTGAAGGAATACAACCTTGACACAAACCTTTCCTAATTTTATATCACGCAATACCCTTTATTCTATTTGAATGACTCCCTCTTGATCTATGTACCATGGACTTTATATAAACTGCCAGAAGAATGAATAAATATATCTTAAAGGAAGTACAGACAGAATGTTCCTTCAGAGCAAAAGTGGGGAGATTTGCCTTGCATTCTTTGGACATGTCATCAGGCAGGACCAATGACTAGAAAAAAATCATCTGGTTTGGTAAAGTAGAGGATCAGAAAAGAGAAGGACATTTTCAATGAGATGAAGTGACACAGTTGCTTCAACAATGGACTCAAACATAGCAACAATTGTGAGGATGGTATAAGACTAACACTTAACAACATTATTATGAAGATCATTTTTATGTTAAAATCCACTGAAATTATTTCAGAGAATCTTAAGACTTGGTGAAAAACACTTGTAGTACCAATATTCCATTAAGTGCCAGTTTGATCAGGCTATGACCCTTCCTATAGAAAGAAGCTACCTGAAACTACATTAAACTGTCACAGAAGTGAAGCTTAAAATTTTTGAAAGAATACAAAAGTCTACATTCAAGATAATATGTCAGGAAAGAAAACATCCTGGCTTGCCTATAAATGGCAGATAAATTTGTTGTAGAAATGAGGTAAATCATTCAAAACAAGTTTCACCTGTCATTGTTATTGGTACTTCAAAAATTCTTTGGATAAACCAAAAGAGGCTCTGTAGCGATACTGATAGAAAATACTCATCAGAAGAATAGAACATAGGAAAGTAATGTAAGCTTTTTCATATGGATAATGGAAATAAAGCAGACACATGTAACAAGTGAAGGAAGGATTTAAGGGGTGGAGTTGATGATAAAAGAAATCATACTGTAGTAAATTAGTAATATTTTAAGTAATGTGGAAATATTATGTGGTCAAAAGAATATAAAATTAATGAAATTCAGAAATCATGTTTTAGTCAGTAATATATTCTGGAGAAGTAAATTAAAGAGAAGATAGCACAAAATTTACGATTTATATGATGACTGGAATGAGAGGGAGCAATAAGCAAAAAAAAAAAAAAAAAAAAGGAGTTTAACCAAACTGAGCAAAAATTCCAACTGGTATTGAAATACTATCTAATTTCAATTTATGGAGCTCTGGTGGCATAGTGACAAAAGGATTTTACTGTTAACCAGAAGGCTGGCAGTTCAAACCCACCAGGCACTCCTCAGAAGGAAGATTCAGCAATCTACTTCCATAGAGATACTGCCTTGGACATCCAAGAAGGGGTCTTTTTTTTGTTTGTTTGTTTAGAAGCAGAAAAGTCAGAAGACCTGGGAGTGGCACCAGGCACCAGTAAGTGTCAAAGAGCCCTTGCAGACAGGCAAGTGCCAGAGCACCTGGGGGAGCCCAGGAAATGAGGGGAGCAGTTTGGAACAGCTAAGGGAAACAAACTTGTCTGTCAGTTTGTCTTACAGTGGTGGCTTGCACTTTGCTTTGAAACTAGAGGCTATGCCACTGGTGTTTCAAATGCCAGCATGGTCACCCACAGTGGACAGGATTCAGCAGACTATTCAGACTAAGAAAGACTCAGGAGAAGGAAGAAGCCATCTACTTCTCAAACAATTGGGCAGTGAAAACCTTATGAATAGCATTGAAACCTTGTCTGATATATTATTGGAAAGCTTTATGAATAATCCTAAAACACTGTTCGATATAATGCCAGAAGAGGAGCCCCTCAGGTTGGAAGTCACTAGAAAAGTGACTTGGAAGGGTTCTGCCTCCTCAGAGTAGAGATGATCTTAATGTTGTGGAAAGAGTAAAGTTTTTAGGACCTTCATTTGCTGATGCAACCTGTCTCAAGATGAGAAGAAACAGTAAGTCTTTCAGGACCTCCATGTGCTGATTGAGGGGAAACAGCTGCAATCATCCATTAATAATTGGAACATGTAATGTATGACGTATGAATCTGGGAAAATTAGAAGTTGTCAAAATGAAAAAGAATACATAAAGATTGATATCCTAGACATTAGTAAGCTGAAATGGACTGGTCTAAGCCATTTTGAATCAGCAACCATATGATCTACTATCCTGGTAATGACAAACTGAAAAAGAATGGTGGGGCGTTCATCACTACAAAGAATGTATCAAGATCTATTCTGAAGTTCAATGCTGTAGTTATAGGATAATATCCATATGCCTATAAGGAAGACCACTTACTACCACTATTATTCAAATTTATGCACCAACCCCCAAAGCCAAAGATGAGGAAATTGAAGACTGCTACCAACTTCTGCAATCTGAACATGCAATCAAGATGTGTTTGTAATGCAAAAGTTGAAAATAAAGAAGAATCACTGGTAGTTGGAAAATATGGTCTTAGTGATAGAAATAACTCTGGAGATCACATGATAGAATTTTGTAAGAGAAATGACTAATTCATTGCAAATGCTATTTTTCCACAACACAAATGGTGGCTATACATGTGGGCTTTGCCAGATGGAGTAACAAAGGAATCAAATAAACTATATCTGTGGGACAAGGTGAGGGAAAGCTCGAGATCTTCAGCCAAAAAAAGACCAGGAGCTGTTTGTGGAATAGACCATCAACTGCTCATATGCAAGTTCAAGGTGAAGCTGAAGACAATTAAAAGAAATTCACGAGAGCCAAAATATGACCTTGATTATATCCCTCCTGAATTTAGAGACCACCTAAAAATAGATTTGATGCATTGAACACCAATGACCAGAAACCAGAGGAATTGTGGGATAATGTCAAGAACATCATACATGAAGAAAGCAAAAGGTCACTAAAAAGACAGGAAAGGAAGAAAAGACCAAAATGGATGTCAGAAGAGACTCTGAAATTTGCCCTTGAGCAGAGAGTAGCTAAAGCAAATGGAAGAAATAACAAGATTAAAGAGCTGAGCAGAAGATTTCAAGGAGCAGATGAAGATGACAAAGTCAATTATTATAATGAAATATGCAAAGACCTGTAGTTAGAAAACCAAAAGGAAAGAATATGCTTGGCATTTCTCAAGCTGAAAGAACTGAGAAAAAAAGGGTATGCCTCAAATTGCAATATTGAAAGATTCCATGGACAATATGTTGAATGATGTGGGAAACAAACATCAAAGGAAGATGGAAGGAATACACAGAGTCACTGGACCAAAAAGAATTGGTAGGTGATCATCCACTTCAGGAGGTGGTACATGATTAGGAACCAATGGTATTGAAAGAAGAAGTCAAAGCTGCATGAAGGAATGGACAAAGATCAAGGCTCCAGGAATTGATGGAATACCCATTGAGATGTTTCAACAAATGGATGCCACACTGGAGGCATTTGCTCAGTTACGCCAAGAGATTTGTAAGACAGTGACCTGGTTAACTGATTGGAAGAGATTCATATTTGTACCCATTCCAAGGAAAGGTTATTCTACAGAATGTGGAAATTATCAAACAATATCACTGACATCACATACAAGTAAAATCTTACTGAAGATAATACAAAAATGGTTTCAGCAGTATATTGACAGAAAGCATCCAGAAATGCAAGCTGGATTTAGAAGAGGAGATGGAATGAGGGATTATATAGCTTACGTCAGATGCATCTTAGCTCAAAACAAGAATACCAGAAAGATGTTTACTTGTATTTTATTCACTATGCAAAGGCATTCAATTCCCTGGATCATAACAAATGGTGGACAACCTTGAGAAGAACGGGAATTCCAGAACACTTAATTGTACTCATGAGAAACCTGTACATAGACCAGGAGGCTGTCATTTGAACAAGGAGACACTACATGCTTTAAACATTGCATGGTTTAAAATCAAGAAGGGAATGTGTCAGGGTTGTATCCTTTCAACATAACTGTTCAATCTGTATGTTGAGAAATTAATCGAAGGATGTGTATTATCTGAAGAAGAAAATGACATCAAGATTGGAAGAAGGCTCATTAACAACCTGAGAAACACAGATGATACACAACTTTGCTTGCTGAAAATGAGGATGACTTGAAACACTTACTAATGAAGATTAAAGATTACAGTCTGCAATAGGGATCAGACCTCAACAGAAAGAAAACAAAAATCCTCACAACTGGACCTATAAGCAGCATCAAAATAAATGGAGAAAGGATTGAAGTTGTTGAAGACTTCAAATTGCTTGATTCTACAATTGAAACCAATGGAAGCAGCAATCAGGACATCACATGATGTACAGCCCTGGGCAAATTGGCTGCAAAGGACCTCTTTCAAGTGCTGAAGATGTCTCCTTGAGGACTAAAGTGTGCCTGACACAAGCCATGGTAGTTTCAATTGCCTCATATGGATGTGAGAGCTGGACAATGAATAAGGAAGACTGAAGAAAAGTTGATGGTTTTGAGCTGTGGTGCTGGTGAAGAATGCTGAAAGTACATACCATGGACTGCTAAAATATCTAACAGATTTGTCCTGGAGGAAGTACAGATGGAATCCTCCTTGGAAGGAAGTATGGCCAGACTTTGACTCACCCACTTTGGTCATGTTGTCAGAAGGGACCATTCTCTTGAAAAGGGTTTCATGCTTGGTAAAGTGGAGGGTAAATCGAAAATGGGAAGGCCATCAACAAGATGGATGGGCACAGTGCCTGCAGCAATAGGCTCAGTTGTAGTAGGTATTGTGAAGACCAGGTAGTGTTTCATTCTGTTGTACATAAGGTTGCTACAAGTGGGAGACAACTCAGTGGCACATAACGATAACAGAAGCAGAAAAATATTAGATTATGAAGAGAAGAAAGTGGGTTGCAAGTACGAATATTTTAATGGTTCTCAAAATACAACATTGGTTGTATCTGATGGTATCAGCCCTTGGACATAATCTCTGGAGAGTCTATTTGCTTAAAGGATATGAGACATTAGCTTGGCTCATGAGCAATTGCATGATAACTTGCTCATATTACCATCACCTGCTCTTTTATGCCAACAAAGGAAGATTAAGGTGAAATGGATAGCTTATGATAGGTATAACAGAGAGTCAACAGGTAAAATTATTTGAACTCTCCAGGATGGGAAGAAGTACCTCTCCAAGCTCAATTCAGGATTCAAAAGTAATTTTCAATTTCTCAACAAGCAGAACTCCGAAGATACCAGAAAATACTGCAGGGCTTTTTTGAAATTGAAATCTCGTACGTTTTAACATCAAAGTACAAATTTAAATATTTTTCTTGCCAAATCAGTCAAAGTAATAATGTCAGATTGCCAAAAATGACCTTGTTTATTGCAAATAAATGAGAGATAAGATGAATCTGACTCAGAGAGTTTTGGAAAATCAAAATTCCTTTGCAAGAGCAAACCTTTGCATGGCAATATGAGCTATGGAAATTCCAACCTAATGTGCTTCTAGGAAAGAGCACTGGTGATGCAGTGATTACCAAAATCTCAATGGTTCTAACCCATAAGCCACTCCATGGGTAAAAGATGTATCAGTCTGCATCCATAAAGATTATAACCATGCGAACTCTTTGGGGTAGTTCTACTCTTTCCCATAAGTCAGAATTGACTAGATGACAATGGGTTGGTTTATTTTGGTTTTTATGCTTCTAGAAACATCATTGCATAATAACAGATCAGGTTACCAACTTTTATTATCATCAAAATGAAAAGTTAAAAGCTCAATTAAATATTAAAGATGCCATGACCAGAAGCTTCCCCATTTAAGTAAACATTTTAGAAGAATTAACTTTACTCCTTTGGGTTTTCTTTTTCAAATTTGCATTTTTTTTAAAGGAAATCACTATTTTTGTTTCAAACCTTGGATGTGGCAACATTTTAAGTTAATTTTTTATGTCATATGAAAGGACTCTATTTCAAAAACAAGCAAAACCAAGCAGCATGAAAATATTTTGCGTGCTTGTGTGCATTTTATTTGGTGATGGGGAAAGAATAGTACTGGTTCACAACTTAATAGGTTCTCAAAATTGTGCAGAAAACATAAAAAAATTAAGAACCTAAAGTTGATTGTTATATATTTTGAGTTTAATTAGCATAGTAAATTAAAAATATTGGTCAAACAAATAAAATTTCACTCAACTTTTGAGACTTTGGATATATGATGTTTAAAATGAGTAATCATTTAAAAAAATATTTAATTCAGGATGGTTTATTGATACGCTTTACTTAGAAGAAATATTAGAATGAGATATGGCTCATGACATGTGTATCACTCTACAACAGTATGGTCTTCAAAAAGTTGTGGACATTTAACACTTGCTTTCACGTTTTGATGGTTATTCAATTGTTGTTTTTATCTAACTGAGTGGAAGACAGCAACAGCGCCCATGTGACACAACTATACCTGCACCTACTCCAGCTTCACTTACTGAGTGAGAGCCACCACTTCCATCACCAACTGGCCAATGATAAACAACCACCAAGAAGACCCTGACTCACTCTTAACAGTTCTTCACAAACAGTTAACAGAGATCTAAATACTACAATGTCACAATGTCTCATAGACAACCGACCATCACAGTCCACACAAAGAAGCAAGATAA
>NW_006921730.1:942468-943765 GCF_000298275.1 Orycteropus afer afer
TTGGAAAAAGATACATCAAGCAAATGTCAACTGTAACAGAGCAGGAGTGGCAATATTAATTTCTGATCAAATTGTCTCTAAGACAAAAACTACCATACAAGACAAGAAAGGACATTATGTAATGATTAAAGGATCAATTGAACATGAAGATATAACCATAATAACTGTCTATGGATCCAATTAAAGGGCCCAAAAATACATAAATCAGAGTTTAAAAAGTTGAAAAGGCAAATAGGTGACTCCACAGTCATAGTGGAAGACTTTAATACACCACTTTCAATGAAAGATACAACTGGAAAGAAACTCAACGAACATGCAGAAGAGCTATACAATACAATCCACCAACTTGACTTTATAGACATCTACAGAGCACTTTACCCAACAACAGTACAATGTACATTCTTTTCCAGTGCACATGGAACATTCTCCAGGATAAACCATATGTTAGGCTATAAAGCAAGCTTAATCAGTTTAAAAACATTGAAATACTTCAGAGCATCTTCTCAGATCACAATATTATGAAATTAGAAATGAACAATAGGAAGGTCATTGGAAAAAGAGCAACCACATGAAAACTGAACAAAATGCTTCTTAATAAACTGGGTAAGAGAAGAAATAAAAAATGAAATTCAAAAATTCTTTGATTCAAATGAGAATGAAAACACAACATACCACAATCTTTGGGACACAGCAAAAGCAGTGATCAGAGGCCAACTGATTATAAGAAATGGATACACTGAAAAAGAAGAAAGAGCCAAAATCAACACTTAAACCAACATCTCCAACAGTTAGAAAAAAAGCAGCAAGAAAAGTTTACACTCAACAGAAGAAAGGAAATAATGAAGATTCTAGCAGAAATCAATGAAAGAAAAAATAGAAAGACATTAGAAAAAATCAAGGCCAAAAGTTTTTTTAAAAATTAATAAAATTGACAAACCATATGGAAATTTAACAAAGGAAAAGAGGAAAAGAATACAAATAACATGAATAAGAAATGAAATAGGCTACACCACAACCAAACCAACTGAGATAAAAAGGGTAATATCAGGATACTATGAAATACTGTACTCCAACAATTTTGAAAATCTGGAGGAAATGGACAGCTTTCTAGAAACACACCACATACCTAAACTAACAAAGACTGATGTGGAAAGTTGAACAGATCCACAACAAAAGAAGAAATTTAACAGGTCATAAATAAATTACCAACAAAAAAAAATCCTGGCCCCAATGGTTTCAGTGGAGAATTCTACTAAATATTCAGAGAAGAACTGACACCAATTCTAATCAAACTATT
>NW_006921730.1:945526-946346 GCF_000298275.1 Orycteropus afer afer
CAACCCAGATCCCGTCAACATTCTTTAAGGATATAGAAAAACAAATCACTAACTTTATATGGAAAGGAAAGAGACCTTGCATAAGTAAAGCATTGTTGAAGAAGAACAAAGTAGGAAGTCTCACACTGCCAGATTTCAAAATCTACTAAACACTCACTGTAGTCAAAACTGTCTGGTATTGCTATAATGACAGACACATAGACCACAGGAATAATATTGAGAACCCAGAAATAGATACATCAACCTATGGTCAGCTGATCTTTGACAAAGGGCTGAAACCTATTCAATAGGGAATAGATTCTCTGTTTAACAAATGGTGCTGGCAAAACTGGATATCCATTTGCAGAAAAATGAAACAAGATCTGTATCTCACATTCTACACAAGAACTAACTCTAAGTGGATCAAAGACTTAAATGTAAAATCTAAAACTATATAATTCCTCAAGGAAACACTAGGGGCAAATTTAGGGGCCCTCATTTATGGCATAAATAAACTATCAAGCATAACCCAAAAAGCCCAAAAAGCAGAAGATCAACTAGATGAAAGGGACCTTCTAAAAATTAAAATTTTATATGTGCTTCCAAAGAATTCTCCAAAAGAGTCAAAAGAGAACCTACAGTTTGGGGAAAAACATTTGGCAATAACATATCTGACAAGGGACCTATCTCTAGAATTTATAGAAAACTCCAACATCTCAATAACAAAAAGACAAATAATCCAATTTAAAAAATTGTCAGAAGGGCTGTTTATGCACAGGGAGACAGTTCAGGGGGCAGGGGTGCATGGAGGGATGGACATAGGGAAGAGGTAACTGTCTGG
>NW_006921730.1:958764-982011 GCF_000298275.1 Orycteropus afer afer
TAAAATTAATTCCTTAACTATTCCAAATAAGATTTACTCAAATTTTTTTATTAATTTAAGATCCTGTGAAACAGAGAAATTAATGTGACACCTTGAATTTGCAAACATTTGCCAGTGAAACTAATATTGTTATATAACATATTACATTCAATTTAGTGGAGAACATTTCTTACGTTTACAGAAAAACAAAAATGCTTAGCTGCTACTATGATATAGAAATAAGAAAAAGGCTGTATCTAATTTTATCAAGTAAAATCTTTTACTTAAAATGTAATCCTTGACATAAATTCTGTAACCTATTTCTTCATGACATTCAGAAACAGATGGTACAATTGATGGATTGAAACATGTTAAAGAAACAGAGCAATGTCTCAGACAGGTAATTGATTTACAGTGGTAGTGAAAAACTATCATGGACTTTACCAAAGTTTCAATATTCTTTTCAGCCATTGCAATTTTAAGTAATTAATTTTCCAATATAGTTTTGGAAATTGTGACTCTTGGGCCAAGAAAAAGAGAAATAGGTAAAATCATGTTTTAACAAGCATATTGCTTTATTTTGACATTCACATCTGGAAACATACCATACTGTGGAAGAGTCCTTTCTTCTTCTGATTTAAAAGGCCAGGTTTACAATCTGAAAAGCCTCAAGTCCTATAGCAATCATTCTAATAAAAATAGGACCTGAAACAATAAAGAATAAAAAATTACATGCACTGCTGCTTGAGGGCTATGATTATAGCCAAAAATAGTCACCCCGAAGCATCAATAAATGTAAGCACTAAGCCATGTGTTCAGATTCTAAAAGAAATCAACAAGTACTTAACCTTGCATAGACATAGGAATTGTTATTATTTTTTTTTTTTCTATAAGTAGACAGTGGCATTTCTTTATTAATAGGGAGAACTGTAAAAGGAGATGTTAACAGTAAATCTGTGAATTTTTTGAAAGCATAGTCCATAAGAAGGAGGTCTGATGGTGTAGTGGTTAAGACATTTGTCTGCTAACCAAAAGGTCAGTGGTTTTAACCCATCAGCTGCTCTGCAGAAGAACAATGAGGCAATCTGCTTCTGTAAAGATTTACAACCTTGGAAACCCAATGTGATTGCTGTGAGTTAGAACTGACTCAATGGCTGTAAGGTCTTTGTTTGTTTGTTTGTTTGTGAGCCATAGGACATTTATAAATTGATAGAATGTCCAACAGTAGAAGTTGGTGTTGTTGGGTGCCACCAACAACCCCATATGACAGAGTAGAATTGCCCCATAAGGTTTTCTTGGATATAATCTATGTGGAAGCAGTTTCCAGGTCTTTCTCCTGAAGAGCTGCTGAATGGGTTGAAACCTCCAAATTTTCAGTTAGCAAACAAGTTCTTGACCATTGGTCCACCAAAGCTCTCTGCAGTAAAGGTATAAAGTGGTAATTAAAAGAGAGGATCTGAAGCCTGCCTATGACTCCACAATTTATTGTATAAATTTAGGCAACTTACATCCTTGGCAACAACGTTTTCCTAATCTATGAAATAAGGATGATAGAAACATTTTTAAATCTTATAATACTGTTACTAGCATTCAAAGTGAAAATTTCTTAAAGCCCTCAGGACACGATTTAGTTTCTGGTACTCACTCGTGATGGGAGTAGTGATTGTCATTATTATTGGTATTTTCTTATTATTGTTTCTGACACAGATTTGACATAGTATTGTTAATGGGAGCAGATTAGGATACATTCAGAAAGACTCAGAGCTGAAACTTGGGCTGTCTCTCAAGGTGGAAAAAATTTGAGGGATGGTCCCAGGACAAATGTGACATGTGATGGGAAAAACCACGATATACTGGAGTTTTCTACTTCAACAATATTCATTCAGTGAGTAGGCTATACCTAAAGATATCATCTAAAATATATCTATCTATTCTACCTTTTTCCTAATATATCAACTTTCAAGAATATCTAACCCATCCATATCTTCTTCCCAATTTCATTTGTTGCTACTATTCTGGTCCTCACCCAGACTTTTTTTTTTTTTTTTTTAATATTGCAATATTTTCCTAATATTCTCTTTGCTTCCACTCTTGCCCCATGAATCTATTCTTTACTCTGTTGTTGTTGTTAGGCACCCCTGAGTTGGTTCTGACTCATAGCAACCCTACCTACAACAGAGTGAAATACTGCTCAGTCCTGCATCATCCTCACTCTAGTTTTTAAAACACACATAAAATCATGTGACTCCTTTATTTAAAAACTCTCCAGGTTTCCTTCTCACTCAGAGGAAATTTAAAATGATACATGATATACAAATCCCTAAATTATCCATCCCCCACCTTTCCCTACAGATCTAATCTCACCAATTAGCTAACTCTCTATCTTGTTATTTCCACACAAGGCATGTTGATCTCTTACCCTTCTTCCATTAGTGTCTTCCTCCAGGGCACTGTATTCTATCTGAAAGATTTTCTCCCAGATATCAGTATAATTTCCTTTCTTCTTTCGGTCTTCTGTTCAAATATTACCCTAAAAGGAGAGTCCTTTTTGGGAGAAAAAAAAAAAAAAGTGTCAAATAACTCAATTCCCACTCTTTCACTATCACTTCTCCTAAGGGCCTCCTCCTGCAAAATATTAAGCACAACTTGACAGTCTCCATGCCTCACTACAGACATATTCACCACATATGCAGGTAAGTGTTTTTATAGCAGGGATTTTATATTATATGGATAGTATATGGAGCAGTGAATATTTAATGAAGGAAAGAATGAACAAATGAAAAACAGGACAAGTACAGAAAAGAGAGTAGGAATCGGCTTATCGGAACTGAGGCATTAAATAGAAAGTAATATGAATTGGTTTATAATATAATATTTATCTTAATTAAAATTAGGAGACAAAGACAATTAGCAACTTGGTGATTATAACTAGAACATAAGGTTATTAAAATTAGGTTACTATTAGCAAGGTTAATTGTGCAGAAAGGGGTTAACATAGCAGATCTAAGCCTGCTATATTTAGAAAGTCCTGTTTGCAAGGCTGATCCTTGGCTGGCAACTGGGAACTTAGATTTCAGGAGTAGTCGAATCAGTTTCTTACATATGGGTGGTTTATTTTTCCTAAAATGCAAAGAATCCATATTATCCTGAACACTTGCTTACCTTTAGGAAGTCTAGACTACTGATTCATGCTAGGCAGAGTGTGTGTACATGATCAGTCTCTGATAGAATCACAAGGGATCTGAGTCTCTAATGGGCTTTCCTGGATAGAAATTTCACATGCATGTGGCTGTATTTTTTGTGATTTTGGAAAGAGTGCTCTTTGTGTGATCCCTTATGAGTGAGACAGAGCATAAGGAAGTCTACCATAGATCCCTCCAGATTTTGCCTATGATGCAACTGAATATGCTTATTAGATCACTGTAATAAATATCAACCTTTATAGTAGAACCATATGCTAAATCCCATATCTCCTTCTAGGACTTGTGTTGAGTATCTCAAATACAACAGTAACATGCCAAGTCCCAAAATATTGGGCAAAAAACATATCACTTAACAGAAGAACTCAATGCAACTGATGTTTAAGACCATAAATGATACTTTGGGTCAAGATCCAAAAACTACAAAAGAGGTCATTTTTTTTTTTTTTTAATCAAACCTAATTAGGTTCTCACTTAGCCTAAATTTCTTCCCTATTATAGGAGGGAGGAAAGGAATAAGAAATGGCTGCCATACAAAAAACCAGGAGGGCAACAGAGTGAACAACAGCAGGGATCCATGTAGGGGAAGGGACTAAGGTCCCACCCCCAAAAGGCAGGAAAGTGAGGAAAAGAAAAGTCAGGGGGATGGCAGAGTGAGCAGTGGCAGAGATCCAGGTAAGAGCAGGGCAGAGAGGTTTCAAACAGTTAAGGAAGACAAACTTGTCTGTCAGTTTGTTGTACTGTGGTGGCTTGTGTGTTGCTGTGAGGTTTGAGGCTGTGCCACTGGTGTTTCAAATGCCAGCAGGGTTACACATGGTACACAGGTTTCAACACAGCTGACAGATTGAGAAAGACCGGGAAAAAGGAAGGGGCTATCCACTTCTCAAAGAATTGGTGAGGGAAAACATTATGAATAGCAAAGAAACACTGTCTGATACATTACCGTACAACTTTATGAATAGCCTGGAAACATTGTCCGATACAGTGCAAGAGGACAAGCCCTTTAGGTCAGAAGACTCTCAAAATACAACTGGGAAAGAACTGCATCATCAGAGTAGAACCAACCTTACTGATATGAATAAAGTAAAGCTTTCAAGACCTCCATTTGCTGACATGGCACAACTTAAATTGAGGAGCAACAACCGCAAACATCCATTAATAATCAGAACAAGGAATGTATGAGGTACGGATGTAGGAAAATTGGAAGCTGTCAAAAATGAAATGGAACAAATAAAGATTGATATCCTAAGCATTCCAAACCTAAGTCACTGGCATCAAGTTGGGTCTGACTCACAGTGACCCCTCCTTGGGTTTCTGAGGTGATATCACTACAGAAGTAGATTGTCAAACTTTCCATCTGGGAAGTGGCTTGTGGGTTTGAACTTCCAGCCTTCTGGTTAGCAGTCCAGTGCCTTAGGCACTACGCCACCAGGCATTAAAGACCTGAAATGAACTGGTTTTGCCCATTTTGAACCAGACAACCATATGATCTACTATGCTGGGAATGACAATTTGAAGAGGAATGGTATGGCATTCATCATCACAAAGAATGTTTCAAGATCTGTCCTGTAGTACAATGCTGTTGGTGATAGGACAATATCCATATGCATACAAGGAAGACCAGTTAATACTACTATTATTCAAATTTATGCACCAACCACCAAATCCAAAGATGAGGAAATTGAAGACTTTTATCAACTTCTACAGTCTGAAATTAACCAAATGTACAATCAAGATGTGTTAATTATCACTGGAATGCAAAAGTTGGAAACAAGGAAGAATCACCCACCAGTAGTTGGAAAATTTGGCTTTGGTGACAGAAATAACCATTGGTTTGCTCATTGCAAATACATTTTTTTCAACAACACAAACAGTGGCTATACATGTGGACTTCACCAGATAAGTACAGATAAATCAGATTGACTACATCTGTGGCAAGAGGCAATGGAGAGCTCAATATCTTCAGCCAAAACAAGGCCAGGAACTGATTATGGAACAGACCATCAACTGCTCATATGTAAGTGTAACTTGAAGCTGAAGACAATTAAAAGATGTCCATGAGAGCCAAAATATAACCTTGAATATATCCCTCCTCAATTTACAACCCATCTAAAGAATAAATTTGATGCATTGAACACCAATGATTGAAAACCTGACGAATTGTAGGATGACTCAAGAACATTATTCATGAAGAAAGCAAGGGGTCATTAAAAAGATGAGAAAAGAAGACCAAAATGGATGTCAGAAGAGACTCTAAAAATTGCCCTTGAGTGGAGAGTAACTAAGGCAAATGGAGGAAAAAAAAATGACAAGATAAAAGAGCTGAACAGAAGATTTAAAAGAGCAGCTGAAGCAGACAAAGCCAATTGCTATAATGAAATGTGCTAAGACCTGGAATTAGAAAACGAAAATGGAAGAAAACACTCAGCATTCCTCAAGCTGAAAGAACTGAGAAAAAGTTTAAGTCTTGAGTTGCAATATTGAAAAACTCTATGAGCAAAATATTAAATGATGCAAGAAGCACAAACAAGGATGGAAGCAATACACAAAGTCACTGTCCCAAAAAGTACTGGTAAATCTTCATCATTTCAGGAGGTGGCATAAAGTCAAGAACCAATGATGTTGAAGAAAGAAGCTGAAACTGTACTGAAAGAATTGCTGAAGAACAAGGCTCCAGGAACTGACAGATTATCTATTGAGATGTTTCAACAAATAGATGCCTCACTGGAGACAATCACTCAGTTATGCCAAGATATTTGGAAGACAGCTACCTACCCAAATGACTGGAAGAGATCCATATTAGTACCCATTCCAAAGAAAGGTGATCTCACGAAATGTGGAAATTATCAAACAATACCCTTAATATCACATGCAAGTAAAATCTTACTGAAGAAAATTTAAAAAATGATTACAGCAGTATATGGAAAGAGAACTTCCAGAGGAGTAAGCTGGATTCAGAAGAGGACATAGAATGAGGGATATCATTGCTGATGTCAGATAAATCTTAGCTCAAAGCAAAGAATACCAGAAAGATATTTATCTGTGTTTGATTGACTATGGAAAAGCATTGACTATGTGGATCACAACTCGTGGATAACATTGAGAAGAATGGGAATTCCAGAACACTTAATTGTACTCATGAGGAACCTATATATAAACCAGGAGGCTGTTATTCCAACAGAACAAGGGGACACTGCATGGTTTAAAATCAAGAAGGGACTGTGTCAGGGTTGTATCCTTTCACCATACTTATTCAATCTATATGCTGAACAAATAATCCTAGAACCTAGACTATATGATGAAGAATGTGACATTAAGATTTGAGGAAGAATCATTAACGACCTGTGATACACGGATGGCACAACTTTGCTTGCTGAAAGTGAGGATGACTTGAAGTACTTACTGCTGAAGATTCAAGAATACAGTCTTCAGTATGGATTACATATCAATATAAAGGAAACAAAAATCCTCACAACTGGACCTATAAGCAGCATCACAATAAATGTAGAAAAGATTGAATTTGTCGAAGACTTCATATTGCTTGGTTCTACAATAAATGCTAATAGAAACATCAGTTAGGACATCAGATGACATATATCACTGGGCAAGTCGGCTGCAAAGGACCTCTTTCAAGTTCTGAGAATCAAAGATGTCTCCTTGAGGACTAAGGTGCGCCTGACACAAGCCGTGATATGTTCAATCACCTAATACGCATATGAGAGCTAGACAATGTATAAGGAAGACCGAAGAAGAATTGATGTCTTTGAGTTGTACTGGGGAAGAATGCTAAAAGTACCATGGACTGCTAAAAGCACTAACAAATATGTCCTGGGGGAAGTGCACCCAGAATGCTCCTTGGAAGCGAGAATGGCCAGACTTTGTCTCACCTACATTAGACATGTTATCAGAAGGGACCATTCCCTGGAGAAGGATGTCATGCTTGGTAAGGTAGTGTGTCAAAGAAAGAGGGAAAGGCCCTCAATGAGATGGATTGACACAGTGGCTGTGGCAATGGGCTCAAGTATAGCAGGGATCATGGAGTTGGTGCGGGACCGGACAGTGTTTCATTCTTCTGTGCATAGGGTCGCTATGAGTCAGAGACAACTCGACAGCACCTAACAACTACAACAACCTTACAAAAGGAAAAATGGAAATAACATCACTTTCTCATGACTTGAGACCTCAACAAAGGGTCTGGGTCATAGGCTTGAGATGAATTCTTAAGGAGTAGAAGGGAGAAAAACAACTTTCAATTCCCTCTACCCAAGAGACAAGACTCATAATTAGCTGTCATAGAATCAAATTCTTCATGGTGAAAACCAGTGAGTTTTTGGAAATGTATAACAATGAGTTATCTTGAGGATGGACAGCCTTTATTTGTAACATTTACTGAATAATTTGAGTAGTGTAAATACTCCACTGTGGCAGATTTCAAGTCACCAACAGTTAAACAACAAGCTCTCAAATCTGAAAATGTAACAATTGCCTCTCTCAAACCAAGTAGGAACTGGTTCCCAGAGCACCATAAGAAAACCAAAACAAGCCTAACCTGTTGCTGTTGTTGATTCCAACTTACAATGACCTTACAGGACAAATTAGAGCTGTCTCCTAGTGTTTCCAAGGTCACAAATAATTTTAGGAGTAGAATGCCATATCTTTCTCCCATGGAACAGCTGGTGGATTCCAACCACTGACCTTTTGATTAGCAGTCAAGCATTTAACCACTGCACCACCAGGACTCCTTTTGCACCACCAAGACACCTTAAAACAATCCTATATAAATGGAATCTTAAGTCTGCACTAGAACAAAGCAATTCTTGTTATTCATATTGCTTAAGGAACCATGGTGAGGTAAAGAGTTAAGCACTTATTGAATCAGTTAGCAGTTTGAATCCACCTAGCAGCTCCAAAGGAGAAAGATTTGGTGATCTGTTTCCATAAAGACCACCACCAAGAAAACTTGATATTCTAGTCTGTTGCATAGTGCTTCCATGAGTTGAAATCAACTCAATGACACCTAATAGCAACAACAATGATGGTCAAACTACTGAAAACCTAATATGCTATAAAGTGCTGAAAAAAAGACATACAATGATCTTGGACCCAAAAGCGATGCATATACCTTGCTTAATTTTGAACCAAATAGTTCACATTCTATTGTAGTTCCCAAAATTTTGCTCAGTTTCCTGACAATCACAGAAAATAAAGTGCATGCACATCCCTCTAATTAATTGTTGCCTAAACAAAATTTAAAAATGCATTTATATATGTTACTAGAGAAATGATATAGCAGTTTAATTTACATTCAGCTGCTAAAATCTATTGATGGCATGCAAATTTAACCTGTCTCATTTGTGAGCTTATCAAGATAGTTAGTATGAAAGTGCAACTGGTGCTTTTAATTTTTTCTAAAACATGAAGAACTATATATGTAAAGGAGGGCTGATTCTCTCTTTCAGTCATTACCTTATCTACTGCTCCTTAACAGCATCTCTCAAACAAAAGCCACTCATCAATTATTTATTGAATTAAGAAAATATCTAACTCAAAAATGAGAGCCACATGGTTAAATTGATATTTTTTCCCTTTCCTTCATACTATCTTTACAATGATAATTTAAAAGATAATGTGGGGTCATAACACTTTCATAATAAACAGCTGTTATTTATATTTTTCAGTGGCACTCTGCTTCTAGCTTTTTGACCCAACTGGGTGAATACAGAAAACTTTATGTCTATTACTCATAATAGGTTTGATAAATAATTATCTTAGTACATTAGACTATTGATTCATTAGAAGTCAAGAGTGCATTAGTCTCTTTTATGTAAACTGTACTTTCAAGTAATTTTTACATTGATTAAGTTAAATGTGATAATGGCAAGAGTGATAAAATGAAATTTAATAAAAATGATGTGACACATTAGAATTAAGAATTTTGATGTGCTAAAATCAATTGTTTGATTGTCTGAGGATGCACTACTCTCAGATTCTGACAAGCTCTAAACAAAAACAAAATTTCCAACATATTTAATGAACAGGTAGGGAAAGCAGATTTCCTGCTATGAAATGGTATTAAAATATCTGTTTGTATAACTCCTGATGTCTTTGTATACATAAGAACATCCATTTAATCTACTGCATTAGTAGTGAACATAAATAAATAAATAATAGGAAACTCAAAGTCTACAGTTTAATAATGGTATGCCAAAGGCATCGCATTTACAATATGGCATTACAATACATATCTGGTCGGAGAAATTTTTTGCTCAGATCTTTTAAGGAAGGAGTAATTTTCAAATGTAGATATTCTAACACAAATGGGACATGTCATACATTGTCTTCAAATAATGGAAGCACTAACTACAATAGACCAATACAAATGTAAGCAAATTTCTCCTGATTGTATAAAGTAGACACCTATTTTAATGCATTCCATTATGAACCAAAATTCTTCTCCAAAAGCTTTTGTCTTCCAACTAGTATGTAGAGTGCTTCAAAAACTGTTGCTCTCACACACAAAAATAAATAAATAACATTTAAAAAAAAAAAAAAAAAACTACAAAGTCAACTTTTTTGAAAAAATCTGTTCTTTGAAGTCATAAGAGAAACAGGTGGCACAAAGGTAATTTGAGTGCTGACTTACCTTTGGAAGATCATAGAAGGAAAACCTGACTGTCATATAAGCTGGTAGGAAGATTTCAAATAAAATTTAAAATAAATTACTAAAGAGCAGATGTGGCTAGCCTGAAAGTATAGAACTTTCAAGAGCCACAAATATGGGAGAGACACACCTAATCTCAGACTTTTTCCATTAACTACACCAAGTGGTCACAAGAAAGATTTGGGGCAGAGTGAGGAACTGGAAACAGCCTCCTTTGTGGTGTAGTGCTGCAGGAAGAAAGCAGCTGTCACTGCAGAACAGCACAACGTCCCACTCAGAATCTCCTCCTTTTCGGGGGGGGGGGTTCTTTAAGCAGATACAGGTGAAAATCTGTCGCAGCTGGGGAAAGGAACCAGAAAACAAATAAACAAAATAACTTTCTACTCCTGGAAGGAGGGTTGTTAATGTTGTTAGATGCCTTTGAACCATCCCTGACATTGGATGTCACCATGCATAATAAAAGGAGCTCTGGTAGCATAGTGCCTAAGGCACTTGACTGCTAACCAGAAGGCTGGCAGTTCAAAACCACCAGCCACTCCTCTGAAGAAAGATGGGGCAATCTACTTCTGTAGTGATACTGCCTCAGAAACCCAAGGAGGGTTCCCTATGAGTCGGGTCTCACTCGACGGCATATAATAACAACAACATGCATAATAAACCCATGCATAATGTATGCTTGTGAGCCATAGGGTTTTTGTATTGGCTGATATTCAAAATTAGATCTTCAGACCCTTCTTCACAGTCCATCTTAGTTTAGAAGCTCTGCTGAAACCTGTTCAACAGTATAACAATATGCAAGTCTCCACTGACAGATGGGTGGTAGCTATACCAGAGACACACTGGACAATAATCAGAACCAGGTCTCTCATATAGAAGGTGAGAATTCTTCCACTGAATCACCAATGTCCCCAGAAAAGGGGTTAGAGATATTTACACACAGACATTAGAGATATCTTACAGTAAGCAGAAGAACTGAACCACAAAGAGAGCCTCATCCCTAAAAATCCAAAACCTAAAGCCAGCCTATGATGGAGCTTAAATCAGGAGAGCCCAGATGCTCTCCCTGCCCTCCACCAGACTACTCAGCACTGAGTAACAAGTAGCAGCAGTATGTCCCTGGAGGAGGGGTGACAGCATAGAGAAGACGTTTTCTGTAGTGCAAGTCTGAAGTTGGTGGTAGGACAGAAACATTGAGAAAAACAATTCAGTAATCTAACCTACACTCTAAGCATTGAGTAACTCTAAAAGAATTTGAAACAGATAAGGCATAGAGGGTAATCATAGCTACAACAAGCCCACACCTGCCTCAATTTCCATCTGAGCCTAAATTGTATGGCATCCTTAAAGTGTTGAAAGAAAATAATCAACTAAGAACTCTGTGAAAAATGGAAATATTTTTTCAGAAAGGAAGGAGAAATTGGTGGAGGCAAGATAGCATCCTGCTAACAAACTCTGCCCAATCCCTCTACAACAGAGTTCTGGAAGAACCAAGTGAAACAGATACAAATTCTGAACATCACATGAGAAGATAAAGAATTAGACTGAGCACTGATTAGAAAGGGAAATGGAATGAGAATAGTGACTGAAGAGACAGAAGAGGCTAGGACTAGCCAAAATACAGACTTTTCAAATCAAGACACCAGACACTGAAAAGGGAGGGAATAATCATGGAATCTACATGGCAATAATGACATAATGGAGGCAGATCAGGAGGAATTCAAGCTCAACCACCTCTACTTTTCTTTTCTTTTTTTTTCCATATATGTATCTTTTATTTGTAGACTATCTTTATTCCATTCCCTTCTCTTCTTTTTCTTTTTTTTTTTTTTCTTCTTGCCTCATCCCATGGGAGGAGGACTTTAACTCTCCAGTAAACCAAACAAAACCAAACTCACTGCTGACGAGTCAGATCCAACACACAGCGACTTCTCCTTGGATTTCTGAGGTGATATCTCTATGGAAGTAGATTGCCCCATCATCCTTACAAGGAGTGGCTGGTGGCTTTGAACCACCAGCCTTCTGATTAGCAGTCAAGTGCCTTAGGCACTATGCTACCAGAGCTCCTATATATAGGTATATGTGTGTGTACACACACACAAACACACACACAAACATATACACACAAATATCCTTCTAAGAGCTCAAGGACACCATCAACAGAAGCAAGGAAAAGACAGAAAATGCCCCTGAAGAATTCAGGAAAATTATATAAGATTGAATCTAACTCATAGTGACCCTTCTTTTGGTTTCTGAGGCAATATCACTACAGAAGTAGATTTCCCAATATTCCTTCCAAGGAGACACTGGTGGGTTTCAACTGGCAGGCTTCTGGTTAGCAGTCAAATAGCTTAGGCACTATGCAACCAGAGCTCTTGACAAAATAAATAGACAATTAGAAATTACACAAAAACAGCAATTAGACATCCAGAAGATGAACACTAAAATTACAGAGATAGATAATACATTGGAAAGACAAAAGAGTAGACTCCAACCAGCCAAAGAACTCACATCTCAACTAGAAGACAAATCCCTTGACACCAGCTTATATCAGGAAAAATCAGAAAAGAGAATGAAGAGAAATTAAAAGCTTTGAGTTATATGGGATGATATCAAAAGATATAACACATGCCTAATTGGAATTGGAGAACAAGAGGGGGCAAAAATAAATAAATAGATAGATAGATAGATAGATAAACAGAGAAAACTGATGAAGACTTGCTAGCAGTAAACTTCCCCAATATCATGAAATATAAAAAGATACACATCAAAGAAGCTCAACAAACCCCGTACTGGATAGTCTCCAAAAGAAACTGACAAAGGCTTATCATAATCAAACTTTCTAAAACCAAAAATAAATAAAGACTCTTGAAAGCAGCTTGAGGAAAATGAAATGTTACCTACAAGGGGAGGCCAATAAGACTACACTCTGATTTCTCACCAGAAACCGTGCAGGCAAGAAAGCAATGGGATGACATACTCAAAATCTTGAAGGAAAAAAAATTGCCAACCAAGAATTATATATCCAGCAAAACTGCCCCTCAAATAAGCTGGTGAAATTAGGACATTCCCAGAAAAACAGAAATTAAAGGATTTGGTAAAGAAACAGAACAATCTGACAAGAAATGCAAAAGGAACTCCTTTTAATAGAACACCAGCAACAGAAAACAACATTCAAGATTAAGACATGTGACAACATCACCCAGAAACCAATCTAGGAATAGAATTCTCACATCTAAAATATGTTTCAAAAACCAAACCAAACTCACTGCGTTTGATTTGGATCTGACTCATAGCGACCCCTCCTTGGGTTTCCAAGGCGCTATCTCTATGAAAGTAGATTGGCCCATCTTCTTTCTGAGGAGTGGCTAGTGGGTTTGTACTGTAGCCTTCTGGTTAGCAGTCAAATGTCTTAGGCACTACGCCATCAGAGCTCCTAAGATACATTTACAGAAAGGAAAATAGAAAACTACAGGAGTAAATCTGTAAAGAATCAAATCGAGTTATAATTACAAACCCAATTTATGGAGAGGAAGTCAAGATGATGTCAGTATAGAATGGAGTATTTCAAACTTAAGGAGATAAGAATGTATTGCAGGGTAACCATAAAGAAAATTAATAAGCCTTCTAAACAAAATAAGAAAGAAGAAAATCACAAGGACCTAGTAAACACAAAATTCAACAGTAATAAAGAAAGGAAAAATAAAGCTGGATAACTAATAAACTCAGCACACAAAAATATTTTTAAACAACAATTAGCACCACAACAAAAATCACAAAAGAATGACAGCAGTAAATTCATACCTATCATTAATTACACTAGATGTGCATGGATTACATACCAGTCAAGAGAAAGGGAGTGACAGATTGTATGAGAAAACAAGACCTGTCAATGCACTGTCTACAAGAGACTCATCTTAGACACAAAGATAAAAATAAATTAAAAATCAAGGGGTAGAAAAATATATTAAGCTAATCACAACACAAAAAGAGGAGGAGTAGAAATATTAATTTCTGATAAAGTACATTTTAAGGCAAAATCCAGCAAAAGGAACAAGGAGGGGCATTATGTGATGATAAAAAGGTCAATAGACCAAGAGGATATAACAATAATAAATATCTATACACCCAACGGGAAAGCTTCAAAATATCTAAAGCAAACATTAACTGAATAATACACTGCTGAAGAACCATGGTAACAGGAGAAATAAAATGTGATGTAAAAAATTAAAAAAAAAAAAAAATCTAGCAATAAGCAAGAATGCAAATAGAACATATCAAAACATTTGGAACACAGTGTAAGCAGTACTCAGAGGTCAACTACTAGCAATTAATACACACATCAAAATAAAAGGAACTAAAATCAATACCCTACCCCAACAGATCAAACAATTAGAAAAATAGCAAGAAAAGAAGCCTACATTCCCCAGAATAAAGGATATGATAAAGGTCAGAGCAGAAATCAAGAAAGAAGAAAATAGAGATATAATAGAGAAAATCAACAAGACTAGAAGCTGGTTCTTCAAAAAGACTAACAAAATCAACAAACCTCTGGCAAATTTAACTACAGAAAAGAAAGAGAAGATGCAAATAACATGAATAATAAATGAAATGCATGGCATCACAACTCAACCAACCAAAATAAAAAAGGATAATAACAGAATACTATGAAAAACTGGATGCCAACAAATTTGAAAACCTAGAAGAAATAGACAAATTTCTACAACAAAAGACCCACCTAAAAGAACACAGACTGTAGAAAATTTGAACAGATTCATCACAAAGGAAGAAATTGAACAGTTCATTTAAGAATTCCTAACAGAAAAATAGTCCTGGCCCAGATGCCTTCACAAAAGAATTCTATTAAACATTCAGAGAATAGCTGGCACCTATCCTACTCAAGCTTTTCCAGAACTCAGAAAAGGATGGCATATTCAAAAATTCATTCTATGATGCTAGTATAACCTGGATTCCAAAATCAGACAGAGACATTACTAAAAAAGAAAACCACAGACCAATATTTCTCATGAATATAGATGCAAAACTCTTCAACAAAAGTCTAGCCAATAGAATCCAACACCGCATCAAAAAATATTAATACATCATGATCAAGTGGAATTTATACCAGGTGTGCAAACATGGTTCACATCAAAAAAACAATCAACATAATCCATCGTATAAATAAAACAAAAGTAAAGAACCACATGAATGTAACAACAATACCAAAAAGGCATTTGATAAAATTCAACACCCATTCCTGATAAAAACCCTCAGCAAAATAGGAATAGAAGGGAAATTTCTCAAAATAGTAAAGGGTATATATGCAAAATCAACAACCAACATTATTCTCAATGGAGAGAGACTCAAAGTATTCCCAGTGGGAATGGGAATCAGACAAAATTGTGTTTTGGTTTTCTGGTGCTGCTCTAACAGAAAATACCACAAGTGGGTGACTTTAAACAAATAGGAGTTATTTCTCTTACAGTTTAGGAACCTGAAAGTCTAAGTTCAAAGTGCCACCTTTAGGGGCTGGGTGACACCCAGGCCTGAGCTCTGACTCTTACTTATAGCCCACTGAATCTGGAGGCTTCTCTTAACTTAGACAGCTGCAGGCTGCTGAGGCTGACAAACACAAGGTCAACAAGTAAAATGTCACAGTCCTAAAATTATCAAGCAACACAGCAGGCCACTTGTTCAAGTCTAGAAACAGCTTCAAGATTGGCAGACAACATGGCAGGCCTCTGAGATGAAGACTCAGCCAAATGCAGGATCTAGATGTGCCAAACAGCTTAGAGGCCTTTCTCAAACCTGCCTTCTTAGATAGGAGAAGAAGACCACATCCCTAAGACAGCTACTCAGCTGTGCCAGATGATTCCACCATGGAGTTGTTTACCACTCTAGGTCCTGACAAGCTGACACACAATATTAACTACCACAGATGTTCTCTAGCACCAATTTCTATTCAAAATTGTATTGAAAGACCTAACCAGAGCAATAAGGCAACAGTGAAATAAAACATGTCAAAATTGGCAGAGAAGAAGTAAAACTATCTCTATTTGCAGATGACATGATAGCACACAACACACACACACAAAAAAAAAAAAAAAAAAAACAAGAACTAATTACAAGAACAAATTGAAAAATTGAGCCAAGTTTCAGAATACAAGTTCAATGTACAAAAATCAGGTGGATTTCCCTACATCAACAAAGAAATCTATGAAAAGGAAATAAGGAAAACAATGTCATTTATAATAGCTACAAAGAGATAAAATACTTAGGAATAAACCTTAAAAGGGACACAAAATATCTGTACAAAGAAAACTATAAAACATGACTACAAGAAGCTATAAAAGACCTACAGAAATGGAAGAATATGCAATGCTCATGGATAGGAAGACTGAAATTGGGAAAGTGTCTACACTAACCAAAACAATGTATAGATTCAATAAAATCCCAATGTGAATCTCATCAACATTCTTAAGGACATAGAAAAACCAATCACTAATTTTATAAACCTTATGAAAACCATATATATAACAGTGACAAACTGTCTGATATATTATTGCAAATATGAATAGCCCAGAAACATTTTCTGATATAGTGCCAGAAGAGGAGACCCTTAGGTCAGAAGGCACTCAATATACTACTATAGAGGAGCTGCCTACTCAGAGTAGAGCCAACCATAATGATGTGGATGAAGCAAACCTTTCAAGACCTCCATTTGCTTATGTGGCATGACTCAAAATGAGAAGAAACAGATACAAAAATTCATTAATCATCAGAACATGGAATGCTTGAATTATAAACCTAGGGAAATTTGAAATTATCAAAAATGAAATGCAACACATAAAAATCAGTATCTTAGGCATTAGTGAGCTGAAATGTATTGGTTTTGGCCATTTTGAATCAGATAACTACATGATAAACTATTCTGGGAATAACAAATTGAAGAGGAAGTGTGGCATTCATTGTTGCAAGGAATGTTCCAAGATCTATCCTGAAGTACAACGCTGTCAGTGATAGGATAATATCCATATACCTATAAGGGATACCTGTTAATACTACTATTAATCAAATTTACACACCAACAACCAAAGCCAAAAATGAGGAAGTTGAAGATTTTACCAACATCTGCAGCTTGAAATTTACCTAACAAGCAATCCAGATGTGTTGACTATTACTGGTAATTGGAATGCAGACATTGAAAACAAAGAAAATCATGAGTAGTTTGAAAATGTGGCCTTGGTGATAGAAATGAAGCTGGAGATTTCATGACAGAATTTTGAAAGACCAAAGACATTCATTTCAAATACCTTTATTCAACAACAAAAACTGTGTCCATACACATGGACTTCACCAGATGGAATATACAGGACTCAGATTGACAACATCTATTGAAAGAGGTGATGGAGATGCTCAATTATCTTCAGCCAAAAAAGACCAGGAGCTGACTGTGGAAGAGACCATCAATTGCTCATATGCAAGTTCAAGTTGAATCTGAAGACAATTAAAACAAGTCGATGAAAGCCAAAATATGACCTTGAATATATTCCAACTGAATTTAGAGACCATCCAAAGAAGAAATTTGATAAATTAAACACCAATGACTGAAAATCAGAGGAATTGTGGGATGACGTCAAGAACATCATCCATGAAGAAAGCAAAAGATCATTCAAAAACCAGGAAAGGAAGAAAAGACCAAAATGGATGCCAGAACAGACTCTGAAATTTGCCCTTGAACAGAGAGTAGCTAAAGCAAATGGAAGAAGGGACAAGATAAAGAAAAGAACTGAACAGATGATTTCAAAGAGCAGCTCAAGAAGACAAAGTCAATTACTATAACGATGATGTGCAAAGACCTGGAGTTAGAAAATCAAAAGGGAAGAACACACTCAGCATTTCTCAAGCAGAAAGAAATGAAGAAAAAATTCAAGCCTTGAGTTGCAATATTGAAAAATTCTATGGGCAAAATATTGAGTGACGCAGGAAACATCAAAAGAAGATGGAAGGAATACAGAGTCACTGTACCAAAAAGAATTGGCCAATGTTTATCCATTTCAGGAATGGGATATGATCAAGAACTGATGGTATTGAAAGAAGAAGTTGAAGCTGCAGTGAAAGAATTGGTGAAAAACAAAGGTCCAGGAATTGACAGAATACCCACTGAGATGTTTTGACAAATAGATGCCAAGCTGGAGGCACTCACTTGTCTATATCAAGAAATGTGTAAGAGAGCTACCTGGCCAACTGACTGGAAGAGATCCATATTCATATACATTTTAAAGAAACGTGATTCTACAGAATGTGGAAATTATTAAACAATATCATTAATATCACATGTAAATAAAATCTTGCTGAAGATAATTGCAAAACGGTTGCAGCAGTATATTCACAGGGAACTTCCAGAAATACAAGCTGGATTCAGAAAAGGACATGGAACAAGGGATATCATTGCTGGTGTCAGATGGATCTTGGCTGAAAACAAAGAATACCAGGAAGATGTTTACTTGTGTTGTATTGACTATGTAAAAGCATTCAACTGTGAGGATCGTAATAAATAATGGGTAACATTGAGAAGAATGGGAACTCCAGAGCATTTAATTATGCTTATGAGGGATCTGCACATAGACCAGGAGGCTGTCATTGGAATTAGAGTTAGGGAACACTGCCTGGCTTAAAATCATGAAAGGAGTGTTGTAGGGTTGTATCCTTTCACCATACTTATTCAGTCTGTACACTGAGCAATATAATCTGAGAATCTGAGCTATATGAAGAAGAACAAGGAGTTAGGATTAGAGGAAGGCTCATTAACAACCTGCAATATGCAGAAGAAACAAGCTTACTTGCTGAAAGTGAAGATCACTTGAAGCACTTACTGATGAAGATTAAAGACTACAATCTGCAGTATGGATTACAGCTCATCATAAAGAAAACAAAAATCTTCACAACTGGACCAATAACAGCCTCATGATAAAAGGAGAAAAGACTGAAGTTGTCAAAGATTTCATATTACTTTGTTCCACAATCAACGCCAATGGAAGAAACACTCAAGAAATGAGACGTTGTATTGCACTGGGCAAACCTGCTGCAAAAGACCTCTTTAAAGTGCTGAAGAGTAAAGATGTCTCTTTGAAGACTAACGTACACCTAAGCAAAGCCTTGGTGTTTTCAATCACCTCACATACATGTGAAAGCTGGACAACAAATAAGGAAGACCGAAGAAGAGTTGATACATTTGAATTATGGGGTTGGCCAAGAATATTGGAAGAACCATGGTCTGCCAGAGGAATGAACAAGTATGTCTTAGATGAAGTACAGCTGGAACGCTCTTTAGATGTGACAATGGTGAGACTTTGTCTCACCTACTTCTGTCATGTTGTCAGAAGGGAGGTATTTTTGTAACCATTTATGTTGTTGAAAAATGGTATTTGCAATGAATTAGTTGTTGATTTTACAAAACTCTGTCATGAGATCTCCAGCATCATTTGTATCACCAAGCCCACATTTTCCAACTACTGGTGATTTTTCTTTGTTTATAGCTTCTGCCTTCCAGTCACCAGTAAAAAAAAAAAAAAAAAAAAAACATATTGATTGCATGTTTGGTCAATTTTAGAGTGCAGAAGTTGGTAAAAATCTCCAATTTCCTCCCCTTTAGCTTTGGTGGTTAGTGAGTAAATTTGAATAATAGTATTAATTGATCTTCCATGGAGGCATATGGATATTACATATCACTGAAAGCATTGTACTTAAGGATAGATATTGAAACATTTTTCTGATGATGAATGCCATGCCATTCCTCTTCAATTTGTCACTCCTTACATAGTAGATCATATGCTTGTCTGATTCAAAATGGCCAATACTAGTTCATTTCAGCTCAAAAATACCTAGGGTCTCTATCTTTATGTGTCCCATTTGATTTTTTGACAACTTCCAGTCTTCCCATATTCATTCTTCCTGCAGTCTATGTTCTGATCATAATGGATGTTTTCTGCTATCTCTTCCTATTGTAAGTTGTGCCCCATCAGTAAATGGAGGTCTCAAAAGCTTATTCCCCCACATCATTCAAGTAGACACTATTCTGAGGAGGCAGCTCTTCCCTGGTCATATTTTGAGTGGCTTCCAACCTCAGGGGCTTATCTTCCAGTACTATATCTGACAGTACTTCAGGTATATTCATAAAGTTTTCCAGTAATATGGAAGTCAAGTTTACTGTTAGTCATTAGGTTTCAACTGGCAAATTCTCTGAGAAGTGGATGGCCCTGTCCTTCTTTTGAGTCAGTCTTAGTCTGGTTGCATCACTAAAACCTGTCCACCATGTGTCACTCTTCTAGTATTTGCAATGCTGGTGGCATAACCTCCAGCCTCAAAAAAAAAAAATCTTCAGTGCCATCAAGTCAGATCCGACTCATAGAGACCCCTACTTGGGTTTCCAAGGTAGTATCATAACACTATGGAAGTAGATTGACCAACCTTCTTTCTGAGGTGTGGCTGGTGGGCTTGAACCACCAGCCTTCTGGTTAGCAGTCAGTAATGCCTTAGGCACTACACCACCAGAGCTTCTTGCAAAATATATTTCCGTTAATATGTCCTTGCTCTTACAAAATTCTGTCCTATGTTCTCCAATGTCATTCCTATCACCAAGGTGATTATTTTCCAACTATTAATTCTTCTTAGTTTCTAACTTTTGTATTCTAATCACTGGTAATTTCATATTACAAAAACTAATTGCATGGTTTAACTGAAGAAGTTGGTAAAAATCTTCAATTTTTTAATCTTTGGCATTAGTTTTGGGTACACAAATTTCAATAATAGTTGTATTAAAAAGTTTTCCTTTAGATATATGGATATTCTCCTATCACTGACAGTGTTATACTTCTGGAGAGATCTTATAATGTTCTTTTTGACAATTATTGTGATGCTGTTTCTCTTCATTTTGTTGTTCCTGGCATGGTAGATTATATGATTGTCTGGTTAAAAATGGCCAGTATCTGTCCATTTCAGCTTATTCATGCCTAGGATAGTCATCTTCAAGCATTCCATTTCATTTTGACAACTTCCAATTTTCTTAAATTCATATTTCATACATCCAATTACTAATGGATGTTTGGAGATGTTTCTTCTCACTTATATTCATGCCACATCAGCAACTGAAGATCCTTTAAAGCTTCACTGCATACACCTTTGCTCCATGACATTAAGGTCATGTCTACTTTGAGGAAAGGATAAAACCCTGAAGTACACCCTTGCTGATTTTTAAATGTGACATATCCTCTTCTTCTGTGTGAAAAGCAGTCTCTTGGTCTATGTGTTGGTTTCTTATGAGCATAATTAAGTGTTATGGAATTACCATAACTTGTTTCCATGTAGTTGTATATCCTTGCATAGTCAACAAAACACAGGTAAATATCCTTCTGGTATTCTTTATTTCAGCTAAGTTTCATTTGACATCAGCACTGATATTCCTCATTCCATGTCCTCTTCTGAATTCAGCTTAACTTTCTCCAAGTCTTATGCCAATAGACTACTGCAACCATTATTTAAATTATCTTCAGCAAAATTTTATTTGGATGTGATATTGATATTATTTGACAATTTCCATATTCTGTAGGATTGTCTTTCTTTGGAATGGGCATAAATATGGATCTCTTCCAGTCAGTTGGCCAGATAGTTGTCTTCCAAATTTCCTAGCACAAATGAATAAGCACCTCCATGCATGTTCTTCTTCTTTTGCTTTCTAACTTCAGGTCTTTGCACATTTCATTACAATACTCTGTCTTCTTGAGTTGCTCTTTGAAATCTTCCATTCAGCTCTTTTATCATTTCTTCCATTCTCTTAGCTATTCTCCATTCAAGAGCATGTTTTGTAGTATACGCAGATAGAATGTGGCATCAGGATTGGAGGAAGACTCAGTCACAATTGATGATATGCGGGTCACACAACTTGTTTTCTGAAAGTGAAGATGACTTGAAGTACTTACTGATGAAGACCTAAGAGGACATACAATCTTCAGTATGGTTTACACCTCAACATAAAGAAAATGAAAATCCTCACAACTGGATGAATAAACAATATCATGATAAGCAGAGAAAAGTTTGAAGTTATCAAAGATATCATTTTACTTGGATTCATAATCAACATTCATAGAAGCAGCAGTGAATACATCAGCCATTGTATTGCACTGGGAAAATCTTCTGAAAAAGACCTCTTTAAAGTACTATGAAGCAAAGATATCACTTTGAACACCAAGGAGCACCTAACCCAAGCCATGGTATTTTCAATCACCTCATAAGTATGTGAAAGCTGGACAATGAATAAGGAAAAGCAAAGAAGAACTAATGCCTTTGAATTGTAATGTTGGCAAATAATACTGAAAATACCATGGACTACCAGAAGTATGAACAAATCCATCCTGGAGGAAGTGCAGCCAGAACACTTCTTGTAAATGAGAATGGCCAGACTTCCTCTCCCTTATTTTATTTATCTTATCAAAAGGGACCATTCCCTGGAGAAGATATCATGCTTGGTAAAGTAGAGGGTCTGCAAAAAAGGGGAAAACCCTCAGTGAGATGGATTGACACTGGCTGCAATGATGAGCTCAAGCATAGGAAAGGTTGTGAGGATGGTGCAGGACTGGGTGGGCATTGTTTCATTCTGTTGTACCTAGGGTTGCCATAAGTTGGAGCTGACGTGATGGCACCTAAAAATGACAACCACTTTGAAGAGGTAGTTCTTCCTCAGTTGTGTTTTGAATGCCTTTCAATGTGAAAGGCTCACCTCTGCCACTATATCTGTCGCTATTCATAAGATTTTCACTCGCTAATTTTTTTTAGACATAGATAGCTAGGTCCTTCTTCCAAGTCTGTCTCAATCTAGAAGCTCTGCTGAAACTGGTCTACTATAAATGACTGCTGATATTTGAAATATTGGTGGCAAAGCTTCCACCATCAGAGCTACGTACACATCACCACAGTCACAACAAATAATGGTATATTTACATGATTGTGACATTACATAAGATTTCCTTGAGACATGCTAGAGAGAAATCTTCCCGGTTTTGAGAAATTACCTGCCATGTTGTGATATTGTCACACAGTAGGTGTGAGAAGCAATTTCTAGGAACTACGAACAAGTCTTAGCCAAGAGACAACAAGAAGATAGACACTTCAATCATCCAAAGACAAGGAATTAAATTCTTTGAACAATCTAAATGAGATTGGAATATGATTTTAAATCTCCTATATGAGCTTAATCCTAGTAGGTATCTTGACTTCAGCCTTGTGAAATACTGAGCAGAGACCCATGCCTGCATGCATAACCTGTGGAAATTTTGAAGGAATAAATTTATGCCCTCTGTTGGCATAGTGCCTAAGGTATTTGACTGCTAACCAGAAGGCTGGAGGTTCAAACCC
>NW_006921730.1:982285-985917 GCF_000298275.1 Orycteropus afer afer
ACATATTAAGAGGATGTTTTGAATAACTTTATAAGAATAAATTTTAAAATGCAGATGGAATGGATAATTCCTGGAGAAATACAAACTACAAGCATTGATAACATAATTAATAATCTTTAACAATATGTTATTAAGGTAAAATAATCTCTACCTTTGAAAGAAATTTAATCCATAATTAAAAGTTTCCTTCAAAGAAACTTCTATCTTACATAGGGTCTCCATCAAAACAATATCACTCAAAACTTTCCATCAGAAAGAAAAAGAAGTCATTTTTGTTTTATAAGACCAGAAAAACCTAGATATCAAAACTTAACACTTATCTTACAAGATATTATAAGCTAACCTTCTCCATGAAAAAACCCAAAACCAAACTCTGTGCCATGGAGTGGTTTCCAACTCATAGCGACCCCTCCTTGCGTTTCCGAGGCTGTATCTTTATATAAGTCAACTGTCTAGTCCTATGTCTGAGGAATGGCTGGTGGGTTTGAATCACTAGCCTTCTGGTTAGCAGTCAAATACTTTAGGCACTATGCCACCAGAGCTCCATGAATGTAAGTGTGAAACATTGTAATTCACATTTAGACTTAAACAGGTGTCAATGGATGAATGTCCTATGCCATATAGAGGAATTTAGTCTGCTCTGAGAGTAATGCATGGGTTTGGGAGGGGATTTTTTTGTTTTGTTTTTTTAATGTTTGTTATTTGAGTGAATGTATACAGAGAAAATTCATTTTCCATACAGCATTTCATACACATTTTGTTTCATGACATTGACTGTAATTCCTCACAATGTAACAGCTCTCTTCCCACTTCCTCCCTGTGGTTACTTCTTCCCTGTGTCCTTCCCTCCCATGCACTCTGTCTCCACCTCAGCTATCTCCCTGTGCAAACACTGCCCTTCTGTCCTCCCATGATTAATTACTCCAAGGAGTCTAGCTACCTGATGTAAACGTCCACCCCACACTTCTGTCTATTGTTTGACTGGAAGCCGTAGGAGTGAACTCAGTTCCAGACCTGAAGGTTAACTAGGGGCTATAGTTTCAAGGGTCTCACTAAGCTCTATTAGATGAGCAAACTTGGCCGTTTTTATGATTTTGAGTTTTCTTTCACATTGTTCTCCTACACTATCCAGGATCTCCTATATAGGTCCCCCTCCAAATGGTTGAGGAGCTCTGGTAGCATACTGCCTAAGACACTTGATTACTAACCAGAAAGCTGGTGGTTCAAACCCACCAGCCACTCCTCAGAAGGAAGGTTGGTCAATCTGCTTCCGTAGTGATCCCACCTAAGAAACCCAAAGAGAGGTTGCTATGAGTCTGGTCCGACTCGACGGCACATAACAACAACCGAGTGGTTGGCAGTAGTAGCCAGATATCATCTAGTTCTTCTGCTCTTGTGGTCATATAGGCTGAGGATCACATGGTCTACTAGTCCGTTGGACTAATTATTTCCATGTGACTTTGCTTTTCTTCATTCTTCTTTGCTCCAGATGAGGAAAGACCCATTCTTGAATCTAGATGGCCACTTGCAAGTGTTTAAGACCCTAGTTGCTACTCACCAAAGTAGGATGTCCAGCAATGATTTTTGTGTAGTATATTATGCCAATTGAGCTTGATGTCTCCTGAGACCATGATCCTGAGCCCACAAATGCAACTAGTCACTGCCGCAGGGTATCTAGTTGTGGCCAAAAAACCACCACAACCTTGCCCCTTCTCAGCTCTACTATACACAAAGAGATTATTACAGTACATACAAATATGCTTGTAGAAAGATCATCTGCCAACCCTATGCATGGTCATGGACACACTCCCCACTACCTAGACATACCTGATCATTGAGCCTGTTGGGAGGATTTTTTGAAGAGAGGGAATGATCATGATTCTAAACCCCACTAACTATATAATACAGTTGAGAAAAAGATGTAATTGTTAGACACAATTTCTGTATTCAATATTTTATGGGCTAAGGAGGAAATATAACCTATTACTTGTGAAACCCACTGCCAAGTAGATTCCAACTCATAATGACCCCCACAGGATTTCCAAGACTGTAAATCTTGAATGAAATTACATTGTGTTTTCTTACTCCCTTGAAGCAGCTGGTGTATTTGAATTACCAATCTCCTGGTTAGCAGCCAAATGACTTACTCAATTATTTGTGAAAGAGAATATTGAAATATTAATATCATGCTGTGTGATGCAGACTACTAGAGTAAAGGAGTTCACTGAAGAAAGAGCCAATGTGATATTTTGAAGTTGGGAAAAGCTTTGTGGGTGGCAGAAGAAGAAGAAGAAATGAACCTTATTATGTTAGTGTTATTGTTGTTGTTAGAGGCAGTTGGGTCAGTCCCAAATCTTAGTGGCCCTATGTGCTATATTATATCCAGTAGTCTGCATCACACAGCAGGATATTAGTATTTCTATAGAACCTAGAATTCCGGCCTTGTCTTGCACTATCCTCACACTCATTGCTATACTTACTTAGCTCATTATTATAGTCACTGTGTCAATCTATCTTGTTCAGGATCTTTCTCTTTTTACTGACCTTCACTTTATCAAGTATGACATCCTTCTCCAGAGGACTGGTCCCTTCTAATAATATGTATATGAGACTAGGTTTTGCCAACCTCACTTCCAAGGAGCAGTCTGGATGTACTTCTTCAAAGATAAATTTGTTCATTCTTCTGGCACTCCATGATATATTTAATATTCTTCACCAACACCATAATTCAAAACCATAAATTCTTCTTCACACTTCTTTATTTATTGTCC
This sequence comes from Orycteropus afer afer, assembly GCF_000298275.1. Classification (NCBI taxonomy): domain Eukaryota; kingdom Metazoa; phylum Chordata; class Mammalia; order Tubulidentata; family Orycteropodidae; genus Orycteropus; species Orycteropus afer. The sequence goes on from NW_006921730.1 coordinate 985,057, forward strand.
AATTTTTGCGTACATATGAGGCAATTGAAAATACCTCACAATTGTGTCATGCACATCTTCATTCTCAAAGTGTTATCTTTGATTTTTAAAGAGATCTCTTTTTTTTAGGTGATTTGTCCAATATGACAAGTCTTTTATTTGTTGACTATTTCTTACATGGGTGTTTATTGCAGATCCAAATAAAATTGAGTCTTTGACAACTTCAGTCATGTCTCCATTTATCGTGATATTGCTTATTAGTCTAGTTATGAAGATTTTTCTTTTCTTTATATTGAGTGGTAATTCATCTGGAAGGCTGTAGTCTTTGATATTCATTAGTAAATACTTCAAATTGTCTTTATTTTCATCAAGCAAAGTTGCGTCATCTGGATATCACAGGTTGTTAATGATTCTTCCTCCAATCCTGATACTGAGTTCTTCTTCATATGGTTCAGCTTCTCAGGTTATTTGCCCAGTATACAGATTGAATAAAATCTGTATATGATTGGGTATATGTAATAAATCTGTATATGAATGAAAGGGTACAGCCTTTCATATCATCCCTGATTTTAAACTATAGAGTATCCCTTTGTTCTGTTTGAATGCCTGCCTTTTGGTCTATGTACAGAATCCACATGTATCGTATATAACCTTAAATAATAAATAAATAAGTAGCTATAAAATAGAAGAATGTTTATTCCTGGAAGAGATAAATACTGTGAGTAGATGAATAACCCATACAATGCCATCAAGTTGATTCCAAATCATAGTGACTGTATAGGACAGAGTAGGACTGCTCCTTAGGGTTTCCAAGATTGTAAATATTTAGAGAAGCCTCATCTTTGTCCCATAGAGTGGATGGTAGGTTTGAACCCCCGACCT
>NW_006921730.1:986667-1017784 GCF_000298275.1 Orycteropus afer afer
AGCCTTCTGGTTAGCAGTCAAGTGCCTTAGGCACTATGCTACCAGAGCTCCCATAAAAAGTAAATTTCTTATCCCTAGAACTTGGGCAATTCTATCCAAATAAGAGCTTCTTCCTGAAGTTTGTGCTATTTTGTTTTTATTTTTTCTATCATTCAATAACTTAGTATTTTTTGCATAGTAAGAACACAATAAATGTCTCGTAAGATGAAATATAAATGTGTCTTGAAGAGAAGAGCATATGAGTATTCTATTTGGTTCATTATTTGACAAGCTTAAGAGATCTTTTGTCAGGTTGATAGAAAGTGAGATTTCTTCATTGATTTTTGTTCATTTGCCTTCCTTGAAGCTTGCATAGGGTTAAAAATCTCTCAGCTCTCAGTGTCAAAACAGCTAGGATATTGGGTTGGAATCCAACTGGCTTAATCACATTTGATACTAAAATACAGTACATCCTCTGCTCAGAATATCAAATTGCAGGTCAAAGATCAAATCATTTGCTGGTATTAAAGTAAGAACTTTAAAACTCAGGGCAATTTCCAAAGATGCTCATTGTTAGCCTTCTGGGCATAGTAGCTCAGTCACAGTGCTGCCGGCTCTATTTGAATAGGGGGGGAGACACATTATTAATGGGTATCTGTTTTGTTTAAATGATAACATGTTGTTGTTGTTATGTTCTATAGAGTTGGACCCAACTCATAGAAACTTCTCTTTGGGTTTCTGAGGCAGTGTCACTATGGAAGTAGATGGCCCAACCTTCCTTCCTAGGAGTGGCTGGTGGGTTTCAACCATCAACCTTCTGGTTAGCAGTCAAGTCTCAATTTTTGTTGTTTTTGTTCTCATTTTCCCAGCAATCTACTTCCTTAGTGATACTGCCTTGGAAACCCAAGGACGGGTTCCTATGACTCAGATCCAACTCCATGGCAGTGCTCTTAGTGCATTCCCAGTAAAATGTCCACAAAACTGTAATTGGAAAAAGGATTCTAATTCTCATTAACCAATTGCCATTGAGTTGATTCTGACTCATGGTGATCCCATGTGTGTCAGAATAGAACTGCACTCCTTAGGGTTTTCAGTGCTGATTTTTCTGAAGTAGATCACCGAGTCTTTCTTTTAGGGCACCTCTCACTGGACTGGAACCTCCAACATTTCAGTTAGCAGCTAAGTACCTTAAATATTCCTATTACCCAGGGACTCCTGGAAACTTCATTTTTAAAGCAAAAAAACAAACTCACTGCTGTAAAGTCAGATCCAACTGATAGTGATCTCTCCTTGGGTTTCCAAGGCAATATCACTATGGAAGTAGATTGTCCCATCTTCCTTCTGAGAAGCAGCTGGTGGGTTTGAACCAGAACCTTCATTAGGCCCTAGGAATTGCAATATAAGTAAATAATAATTATAACATAGATTGGACCAAATTAAGAAACAACATCAATATATGATTCACAGTTGACCTTTTAAAGCAACATAAGATATGTAGGAGGAGCTATATTAGAACACTGTCAGAAGGATAAAAAAAGTCCAGGTTGCACCTCACAAAAAGAGAACTGCATCATCCCAGGCACATTATGGCAAACATTCACTATGAAAAATGTTTTTTCTTTCTTTCTGCAGCAGTAGAAATCTCCTTTATCTGGACCATCATTTTTCTTCAACAATTTTCAGTCCAGAATACACACAGACACACACACTCACACGAGGAAACAAGGAAATTGAGGCAACTTAAATATAAGTACAATTTAAAGAAGAATAAATGTTCTTTTTTTAATAAATCTATATTTAAGTAAGAGGTCATGATTAACAGAGGGAAAAGAATGTATACATGATATTCACAGAGTCCTTTCCTATACTGAAGTTAAACTTCTCTGTAGTTCTAATATCCTAGTTACTAAAGCTTAAAGGGACTGAACATCCATTAATATGATTTGACTTGCTCATGACAACTTTACTGTTTCTCAGTGGAAACAAATATCTCCTGGCATTGTCTTCTGGAATGTTGTGGTTGCTATTGTTGCTATTGTTAATGATGTTGTGTGTGTGTGTGTGTGTGTGTGTGTGTGTTTAAAGATAAGGACTTTGGCAGGACATTTTAAGGACATTAAATTACGTAATGTATATTGTCCTCACCAATGTGCCTACAGTAATTTTCAATGGTGACCTGTAATGCCAGATCATTGAAAAAGTTGAAAGTAATGGCATTAAACAATAATAATATTTGTGTGCTAAGATATTTATATTAATTGTCTTTATTTAATCTTTAAAATTTTTTATATCAGAAAAAAAACTAGGGTTTCAAGAATAAGCAAATTGTCCATTACCACCTAACTAGTAGCTGACTGAACTAGGATCTGAAGCCAGGTAGTCTGACACCATTGCCCATGTTTTTTTATGCGACACTATCTTGTCCTCACCAAAAGTTGTTGAGTAGAATGTAAAGGGAATGAGTTGAGAGAATTCCAATATTAGTTTTCTGCTATTTTGGCATAACCAACTATTAAGCCTAGCATATTTATAATAAAATCAAACCAAAAAGGAGTTCTGGTAGCATAGTGCCTAAGGCATTTGACTGTTAACCAGAAGGCTGACAGTTCAAACCCACCAGCCACTCCTTGGAAAGAAGACGGGGGCACTCTACTGCCTTGGAAACCCAAGGAGGTGTTGCTATGAGTGAGATCCTAAAGAGAATTGTTTAATGATCTTCAAAGACTCTTCCATAAACCCTTTGACAGCTCAGTTTTTTTTTTGTTTATTTATTTGTTTAAATTTCTTTATCATTAGTTGTTTTATTTTTCTTTTGTATCTCCTCAACCATTCACTTTTATGATCACTCTGGATCTTGAGACCACATAAAAATTAACTTCCTGTCAAATCTTGATACCAAACATTCACCTTAAAACATCATTTCATACTTGTCCTCTCATTTGTTCAAGCACCCTCACAAATTATTCCATTCATCATATAAATCTCTTGCCCCTAACACTTTATAACTGTCAATCAAACCCTACTTTCTCTCACCCAACCTAAATTTTATGTTCCAATGTATACTTGTTTTCTCGGTTATGTCTGGGTTTTCTTTGTTCTCTTCCAGAATTCTTTCCTGATAAAGCTGCAATCTTTATGAATCTAACTATGCTCTATTTTAAGTGGCTTAAAAAAAAATGCAATTTGTTTTTACACACGCACACACGCACACACACACAAAGACTTCTAATCTCCATTTAAAAGGTATTAGTTAAGAGAAGTCTTCCTTAACATTTTATCAACCCCTCTCCTTCTTTCCCTATTTCCCTTTGTCACTTCATCCAGAAAGATTCTCAGAAATAGAGGCAATGTGTGGGAAAAGAAAACAGAAATACATCATTACATAGAAAGCAGTAGGAGAAAGTGCTTTGAATATGAGAAAAAAAAAAAAAAAAATCAACCATGCCAAGTGATACTGAAAAGTCTGAGTGAAACAAATCTTTCTCATGCTCCATCTTATACCGAAAGGACTGTTGTTGTTGTTATGTGCCATGGAGTCAGACCCTGACTCATAGAGACCCCTCCTTGGGTTTCCGAGGCGGTATCACTATGGAAGTAGATTGTTCAACCTTCCTTCCAAGGAGTGGCTGGTAGGTTTGAACCTCCAGCCTTCTGGTTAGCAGTCAAGTGCCTTAGTCACTATGCTACCAGAGCTTCCACTGAAAGGACTAGAAAGCTAATATTTAACTTTTCTACAACTCCTTGTTGTAGGAGCTCTGGTGGCACAGTGCTTAAGGCGCTTGACTGCTAACCAGAAGGCTGGTGGTTCAAACCCACCAGCCATTCCTCAGAAGGAAGGTTAGGCAATCTACTTCCATAGTGATATTGCCTCAGAAACCCAAGGAGGGGTCGATATGAGTCAGGTCCGACTCGACGGCACATAACAACAACAACACAACTCCTTGTGGCTATTTTTCTGGAAGAAATTTGGGACCTGCCAATGAGATGTACTTATGAAAGATTTTAAAGGCAGAAATGGGAACGGAATCATCTTTCCAGGGTTCTGGTGACTGAGAAACATGTTCTAAAAGACATGAATAAACATTTGTAAGGGTAGACTCCTTGTTCCAGTAACTATACCAGGGCCATGGGCAAAAGGTAGAGGAAGCCATATTGATAGCACCATCAGCTTCCTAACTTCTGGACCACAACATAAATAGTTTTATATTTAAGTAAAAGCCTTAGTGAGATTCTCCTAAATTTCATGATTCCAACCCTGTAACAATAATTTGATCATCTAATTCCCTGAAATTAAGGAGCTTTTGTGGTGTAGTGGTTAAGGCATTTTTGGCTGCTACCCAAAAGATTGGTAGTTAGAACTCACCAGATACTCTGGGGAAGGAAGGTGAGGCAGTCTGCTTCCACAAAGATTTATAGACTTGAAATCCCAATGGGGGTTGCTATGACTAGGAATCAACTAAATAAAAGTGATTGAGAATTCCCTGAATCAAGCCCTTTCTGTTTGAAATACCTAGAACTTCTCATGACAGAATATTTGGTTGCAGGAAACTGACTTTCACAGATGAAAATCTCACAGATGAATTGGTATATCTGCCTTTTTTGGCTTAAAAATTAGAAAATGGGATACCATTAGTCCAGAGATTCATTCCAAAATGGTTCCATAAATCAATATTCTGTAATCCTGGAATGAAATGTTCATCAACAGCAGCCTTTGTTTGAGCAGCTGGCTGCTGTGATAGATTGCTATGATGAGGCTGAGGAATATAGGCAATGTGGACTAAGCTCCATGTTCTTATAACACTAGAGATTTTCAATTAGAAAATAGTAAATTCCAGGTTTTAAATTATCAAGTTAAGGAATGATAGAGAGTAAGAATGCTCCAATGTTTATAATAAAAAATCTCACATTTCTTGCAGATTCAGGCCTGGGCTACGGAAACTGAACACCAGCAGCAAACACTTCTACAAGTTGCTAAGTTATAACATTGATTTTTCATCCTTGGCATGTGTCATAAATTTAGGGGATGACTGGGACCCTAAAAACATGGAATGGGCATTTGGATGAATCATGATTCATCCAAGGTCTTTAACCCACAAATCACTTAAGCCTCTTTACGAGTAGAAAAAATGCCTTCTTTCCTATCTGGTAACAGAAGTTCTATCTTGCTGAGAGATCTGTAACAACCTCATCTGAGATAGTTAAACTGTAAGTGGATACCAATTTTCTTCATATTGTACACCTGCTTTTCCATGTTGTTGTTGTTGTTGTTGTTGTTATGGGCCATCGAGTTGGACCTGAGTCCTAGTGACCTCTCCTTGGGTTTCCAAGTTGGTATCACTAAGGAAGTAGATTGCCCAACTTTCCTTCCAAGGAGTGGCTGCTGTGTTTGAACCACCAGCCTTCTGGTTAGCAGTCAAGTGCCTTAGGCACTATGATACCAGAGCTCATTGCTTTCCCATTCAGTCTCCTTATTCAGATCCTAGCAACCTTAGGTAACAAGTATAAATTCTGATCTTAGAAAAAAAAAAAAAAATTATACCATAAAAATCAAAATTTTGCTGATTTCTATAGACTGAGTCCTGGGTAGTATATTTAGAAATTGGTTCTAAAAATTTCATGGATAAATATAATACTAGATCAGGACTAATTTAACATTAGAAAAATACTAATCAAAGGTTGTTAATTCATTTTGCTTAGTTGTGCAGTTGTAAATGAGTCTGAGTTTGCTAAAAGCTGGACTCAATGTGTGGACTGCCTTAAATGAAAATGAGATGCTAGAAATTCCTCAGTACAAATTAAAAGAAAGAATCTAAAAACTTTTGAAATTTGAAATGTTCTGCTAGGGTTTATGTATGACCCAAACAACCATTTTTAACTATGCTTCCACACCCAAGAAATTCTAGAGAATACTTTCTTCATCAAAGCATTGAAAAATACATTGGTAAGAAGAACATCGTCAGTAGCTTTCTTCTGTAAACCCGAGATCAAGGTAGGAGATGCTGCACTGAAACTCATTCCTCAATTAAAGGGGATATGAGATCCCAAAGTGACAGAGGCCATGCAGCAATAATTGAATTGCTGGATATAAGGTGGCAAGGTCTATAATGAGCAAAAAAAAAAAAAAAAGAAGAAGTGGAAATCTGAATGGTTTGACCTGAATCATTTTTGGTGGTGGATATTTGATCATTAGGGCTCTGGTCCTTAGGCAGAATAGATTGGAAAAAATAGACAAACAAGAAGTCTTACTTCCTTTGTATAGATTTTTAAACATCTAGATCTTCCTTGAATCACTATAATGAAAAGTCATGGCTCTTTACCCAGAACTCTGGCCAGTTCATGTAGTCCTTTAAAACATGAGGAAAAGAACAGGTAATGTGAATCACCCCAGTATCCTTACCCTGACACGTATAAAACAAAGTGCACTAGAGAAGGGCTTATATCAAAATCTGAATAATTATTGAACACTGGATATGACCTATTGTGTTTCCCTGCAAAAACAAAATGTCACTAATATCCAGCAATTAGAGTGCAGGCTTATGGAAGTTTGTACTCTGTCCATTTCACATGGAACCCTGTGGGCTTGAGACCTCGTCATCCTGAATGCATGGTAGCAATTGACTTATTAACTAGCAGAATCCCCATCTCATTTACCTGACCAATAAAATGAGAGCTATTATGGTAGGAAAAGCCACATGTAGGAGTATAATAAATGTATTTTTATAACCTGGGAACACATATAACCTGTTGAGTGTGTAGCTTTGAGACATGTAATAAGTAACCTACAAGGCTGCTTGTTTTGTGTAAGGGCTAAGAGCAAGAGAAATCTCTGCAGCTGGTCCAGATGCAAGTAGCTTTGCCTCCTAGTCATTTAAATTCAACAGAACCAGTGTTGCTCAAAGAAATCAGGATGACCAACCAGGATCCTATTGAGAATTTCTGGAAAGCTTCAATAAAACTATCCTGTGAGACTGCTAGACACAAAGAATATGATATACCCTTTATGGAAAATAAATGTTTTTATTTAGAAATGATTTATGGGTCACAAATGAAACATAATATATTATAAACAAGAGATGACAGTCAGTAGAAACCCATGGAACTTATGAAGCTATCAATGGCTGGATATTAAAAGATCCACAGTTCAGTTGAATAATCATTTTTATATGTGTACTCATCAAACTAAAGCATCATCAAAATTTGAAAAGCAATACCAAAAACGAGAACAATATTTAGAGCAATTACAACAAAAATACTAAGCTTAAGATTTAAGAAATCATATTAATGAATAAGAAAATATCTTGGATCAATCTTATTGTTAAGTACTGTTCAGTTGGATCTGACTCATAACGACCCAATGTAAATGGAAAACAACACTGCCCAGTCCTGTGCCATTTTCACAATCCTTGCAATTGGAGCCCATCGTTGCACCCACTGTGTCAATTCCTTTTGTTGAGAGCCTTCCTCTTTTTTGATGACCCTCTACTTTATCAAGCACAGCATCTTTCTCCAGCGATATGACCAAAGTAGGTGAGAAGAAGTCTGGCCATTCTTGCTTCTAAGGAGCATTCTGGCTGGACTTATTTCAGGACAGATTTGTTGTTATTTTGGCAGTCCATAGTATTTTCAATATTCTTTGCCAACACTGCAATTCAAAGACTTCAACTCTTCTTTGGTCTTCCTTATTCATTGTCCAGCTGTCATATGCATATGAGGCAATTAAAAATACCATGGCTTGGGTTAGAGGAATCTTCACCTTCAAAGTGACATCTTTGCTTTTTAACACTTTGAAGAAGTCCCTTGCAGCAGAATTCCTGGGGCAATATGACAGTTGATTTCTTGACTGCTGTTTCCATGGGTGTTGATTGTGGTAGAACCAAGTAAAATGAAATCTTTGAAAACTTCAATCTTTTCTCTATTTAGCATGATTTTACTTATTGGTCCAGTTGTGAGGATTTTTGTTTTATGTTGAGGTGTAATCCATACTGAAGACTGTAGTCTTTGATCTTTATCAGTAAGTGCTTCAAGTCGCTTGACCCTCAGCAAGCCAGGTTGAGTCACCAGCATATGCCAGCTAGCTAATGAGTCTTCCACCAATCCTGATGCCTCTTTATTCTTCATATAGTCCAGCTTCTCAGATTATTTGCTCAGCATACAAATTTATGTTAGACTGGGTTCTCCAGAGAAGCAAAACCAGTAAAACTTACATATAGAGAGAAAGAGAGAGAGAGAGATTTAAATTAGGAAAATGGCTCACACACTTATAAAATCTGGCAAGGAAGAAGTTCTTGGATCAAACGTCAAGATGGAGGCTTTTCCCGACTCTTGCAACTGCAGGGGCTGAGGAGCTCAAGGTTGGCAGGTAGTATTGTTGATGCCAACAAATGATGAATCCAAGATCTCAAGGTTGAATGGTGGCTTGTTCAGCAGAATCCTGATCCACAGAAGAATGTCTCTTTTCTCAGGATGACCATAAATATACTGGAAGCAGGCCACACCCCTATGGAAACTCCCTTTCAACAGATTGGCGGCTCAAAAAATAATCATCTGATCCCATCATGGGATAACCACATCACAACAGCTTAAACCACACAGAATTGTGGTCTAGCCAAGTTAACACACAGCTCCAACTATCACAAAATTGAATAAGTATAGTGAAGGATACAAGCCTGATGCACACACTGCCTGATTTTAAACCATGTAGTACCCCCTTGTTATTTTGTAACAAATGCCTCTTGGTGTATGGTCTATGTACAGGTTCCCCATGAGCACAATTAAGTGTTCTGGAATTCCTAGTCTTTGTAATGTTATCCATAATTTGTTATGATCTACACAATTGAATGTTTTTGCATAGCCAATAAGACACAGGTAAACATCTTTCTGGGATTCTTTGCTTCCAGCCAAGATCCATCTGATATCAGCAGTGATATCCTTTGTTCCATGTCCTCTCCTGAATCCAGCTTGCATTTCTGGAAGTTCCCTGTCAATATCTGCTGCAAGATTTTTTAAATTATCTTCAGTGAAATTTTACTTGCATGTGATGTTAATTATGTTGTTGGATAATTTCTGCATTCTGTTATATCATCTTTTTTTGGAATGGTTACAAATATGGGTCTCTTCCAGTCAGTTGGCCAGGTAGCTGTCTTCCAAATTTCTTGGCATAGACGAGTAAATGTCTTCAGTGCAACATCTGTTTGTTAAAACATCTCAGTGGATATTTTGTCAGTTCCTGGAGCCTTGTTATTCACCAATGCCTTCAGTGCAGCTTGGACTTCTTCCTTCAGTACCATTGGGTATTGATCATATACTATCTCCTGAAATGGATGAACTTCAACCAATTATTTTGGGAACAGTGACTCCATGTATTCTTCCCATCTTCTTTTGATGCTTCTCGCAGTGAAGGTGAGCCCCTCAAAATATGGCTATGAAAGAGCTGTCTCCTCAAAGTAATTAATAATCAGAATGTGGAATGTATGAGGCCCACATGTATAGACACCATTTATATTGTTGGAAAAATATATTTGCAGTGAATAAATTGTTGGTCTTGCAAAATTCTATCATGCAATTTCCAATGTCATTCCTAGTAGAAAGGCCATATTTTCCAACTATCAATGATTCTTCTTTGTTTCCAACTTTCACACTGAAATCACCAGTTGGTAAAAATCTTCAAATTCTTCATCTTTGACTGTGGTGATTAGTGTGTAAATTTGAATAATAGTAGTATTAATTGATCTTTCTCGTAGGAATATGGATATTATCCTAGCACTGAAAACATTATATTTCAGGATGGATCTTGAAATATTTTTTTTGACGATGAGTGAGATGCTATTCCTCTTCAATTTATTATTTCCAGCATAGTAGACCATATCATGGCAGTTCTGGTAGCATAGTGTCTAAGGCCCTTGATTGCTAACCAGAAGGCTGGCAGTTCAAACCTACCAGCCACTCCTTGGAAGGAAGGTTCAGCAATCTACTTCCATAGTTATACTGCCTTGGAAACCCAAGGAGGGGTCTCTATGAGTCAGGTCTAACTTGATGGCACATAACAACAACAACAGACCATATCATTTTCTGATTTAAAATGGCCAATACCAGTCCATTTCAGCTCAGTAATATGTAGGATCTCAATCTTCATGTGTTCCATATCATTTCTGACAACTTAAAATTTTCCTAGATTCACACCTCATACATTCTGCATTCTGATTATTATTTAATGGTGGCAGCTGTTTCTTCCCATTTTGAGTTGTACCCCATCAGCAAATAAAGGTCCTGAAAGCTTTACTCCATCCACATTATTAAAGTCAACTTTACTTTGAGGTGACAGCTCTTTCATAGCCATATTTTGAGGGGCTCACCTTCTGGCACTATATCAGATGTTTCACTGCTATTCATAAAACACTCCAATAATATATCAGAGAGACTGTTGTTCATAAGGTGGTCATTTGCTTTTTCAGAACTGGATGACCCCATCCTCCTTCTGAGTCAGTCCTAGTCTGAAAGCTCTGCTGAAACCTATGCATCCTAGGTGACCCTGTTAGTATTCTAAATGTAGGTGATGTAGCCCCAAGCCTCACAGCAACATGCAAGCCACCAGAGTACAACACTTACAGATGAGTGGTGGGGAGCTATCTTATTCATTGTGAAAAGCCAACCACCAAACATAATCATAGTGCCTAAGGCACTTGACGGCTAACCAGAAGACTGGTGGTTCAAACCCATCAGACACTCCTTGGAAAGTTTACTTTCATAGTGATACTCCCTCTACTTTCGTAGTGATACTCCCTCAGAAACCCAAGGATGGGTTGCTATGAGTAGGATCTGACTCAACGGTGTTTTATTTAATTTAATTTTTTTTTAATCAAACATTATCCCTCAAAGGTGCAAATGGTTAAGCATTTGACTATTAGATAAAAGGTTCACGATGTGATCCCACGCAGAGGGACCTTGGAAGATGGGCTTGGTGATTTGCTTCTGAAAGGCCACAGCCTTAAGAACACTTTGAAACAATTCTGCCTTTCATATATGGGCTATCATAATTTGAAAGTGACTGGATTGCAATTAACAACAGCAATACGTACCAAACAATTTTTTTTTAAAGTAATCTAAATAGTAATTTTTTACAAAATTCTGAAATGGGTGTTATTATCACAAATAAGCATATAATAAGAAAGCAAAAGCAAAGTTTCTTGATATTAGAACCACTTATACACTAGAGCTCTGATAGCGTAGTGCCTAAGGCACTTGACTGCTAATCAGAAGGCTGGTGGTCCAAACCCACCAGCCACTCCTCAGTAGGAAGATTTGGAAATCTACTTCAGTAGTGATGTTGTTGTTGTTAGGTACCATCGAATCATTTCCGTCTCATAGCGAGCCCATGCACAGCAGAACGAAACACTGCCCCATCCCGCACCAGCTCCATGATCCCTGCTGTACTTGAGCCCATCATCGCAGCCACCATGTCAATTCATCTTGCTGAAGGCCTTCCCCTCTTTTTTGACCCTCCACCCTACCAAGCATGACATCCTTCTCCAGGGAATGGTCCCTTCTAACAACATGACCAAAGTAGGTGAGACAAAATCTGGTCATTCTCACTTCAAGGAGAATTTTGGGTGCACTTCCTCCAGGACAGATCTGTTAGTTCTTTTAGCAGTCCATGGTACTTTCAGAATTCTTCACCAACACCACAGCTCAAAAGCAACAACTCTTCTTCAGTCTTACTTATTCATTGTTCAGCTCTCACATGCATAGGAAGCAATTGGAAATATGGCTTGTGTCAGGCGCACCTTAGTCCTCAAGGAGATATCCTTGCTCCTCAGCACTTGAAACAGCTCCTTCATGGTTGACCTTCCCAGTGCTACACATTGTCTAATGTCCTGACTGCTCCTTCCATTGGCCTTGATTGTAGAACCAAGCAACATGAATTCTTTGACAACCTCAATCTTCTCTCCGTTTATTTGATGCTACTCATTGGTCCAGTTGTGAGGATTTTTGTTTTCTTTATATTGAGACATAATCCATACTGCAGACTGTATTCTTCAACCTTCATCAGTAAGTGCCTCAACTCATCCTCACTTTCAGCAGGCAAAGTTCTATCGTCTGCATATCTCAGGTTGTTAATGATTCTTCCTCCAATCCTGATGCCATGTTTTTCTTCATATAGTCCAGCTTCTCAGATTATTTGCTCAGCACATAGATTGAATAAGTGTGAAGAAAGGATACAACCCTGACACACTCCCTTCTTGATTTTAAACCATGTAGTTTCCCCTTGTTCCTTTCAAACAACAGCCTCCTGGTCAAGGTACAGGTTCCTCATGAGTACAATCCAGTATTCAGAAATTCCTATTCTTCTCAATGTTATCCATAATTTGTCTTGATCCACACAATCAAATACCTTTGCATAGTTAATAAAACACAAGTAAATATCTTTCTGATATTTTTTGCCTTGAGCCAAGATCCAGCTGACAACAGCTTTGATATCCCTTGATCCACGTCCTCTTCTGAATCCAGCTTGTACCTCTGCAAGTTCTCTGTCAATATACTGCTGCAACTGTTTTTTTTAATTATCTTCAGTAAGATCTTACTTGTGTATGATACTAATGATATTGTTCGATAATTTCCACATTCTGTCGGATCACCTTTCTTTGGAATGGGTACAAATATGGATTTCTTCCAGTCAGTTGCCCAGGTAGCTGTCTTCCAAATCTCTTGACATAACCAAGTGAGTGCCTCCAATTGGGCATCCTTTTGCTGAAATATCTCAATGGATACTTCATCAATTCAGGGAGCCTTGTTCTTTGCCAATTCTTTCACTGCAGCTTCGACTTCCTTCTTCAGTACCATTGGTTCTAGATCATGTGCCACTTCCTGAAATGGATGAAGATTGACCAGTTCTTTTAGGTACAGTGACTCTGTGTATTCCTGCCATCTTCTCCTGATATTTCCTGCATCATTCAATATTTTGCCCATAGAATCTCTCAATATTGCAACTTGAAGCTTAAATTTTTTTCTTTAATTCTTTCAGCTTGAGAAATGCCGAATGTGTTCTTCCCTTTTGGTTTTCAAACTCCAGGTCTTTGCATATTTCATTATAGTAATTGGTTTTGTCTGCTCAAGCTGCCCTTTGAAATCTTCTGTTCAGCTCTTTTATCTTGTCATTTCTTCCATTTGCTTTAGCTACTCTCCACTCAAGGGCAAGTTTCAGAGTCTCTTCTGTCATCCATTTTGGTCTTCTCTTCTTTTCTCGGCTTTTTAGTGATCTCTTTCTTTCTTCATGGATAATATTCTTAATGTTGCTGTTGTTGTTGTTATGTGCCATCGAGTCAGCGCCGACTCATAGCGACCCCTCTTTGGATTCTGGGGCAGTATCACTACAGAAGTAGAATTGCCCAATCTTCCTTCCAAGGAGTGGCTGGTGGGTGTGAACTGCCAGCCTTCTGGTTAGCAGTCAAGTGCTTTAGGCACTATGCTGCTCATATTCTCCCACAATTCTTCTGGTTTTTAGGCATTGGTGTTCAGTGCATCAAATCTATTCATTAGATGATCTTTAAATTCAGGAAGGATATATTGAAGATCATATTTTGGCTCTTTGGACTTGTTTTAATTGTCTTTAACTTCAAGTTGAACTTGCATATGAGCAGTCGATGGTCTGTTCCACAATCAGCTCCTGGCCTGATATTGGCTGAAGATAGTGAATTTTTCCACTGCCTCTTGCCACAGATGTTGTCAATCTGATTCCTGTGTGTTCCATCTGGTGAAGTCCACATGTACAGCCACCGCTTGTGTTGTTGAAAAAAGTTGTTTGCAATGAATAAGTCATTGGTCTTGCAAAATTTTACCATGTAAGTTCTAGCATTATTTCTGTCACCAAGGCCAAATTTTCCGTCTTCCAGTGATTCTTCTTTGTTTCCAACTTTTGCATGCCAGTCACCAGTGATAATTAACACATCCTGATTGCATGTTCGGTCAATTTCAGACTGCAGAAGTTGATAAAAATACTCAATTTCCTCATCTTTGGCTTTGGTGGTTGTGGCATAAATTTGAATAATAGTCATATTGATGGGTCTTCCTTGTAGGCATATAGATATTGTCCTATCACTGACAGCATTGTACTTCAGGACAGATCTGGAAACATCCTTTGTGATGATGAATGCCATGCCATTCCTCTTCAAACTGACATTCCCGGCATAGTAGATTATATTCTTATCTGATTCAAAATGGCCAAAACCAGTCCATTTCAGCTCACTAATGCCAAGGATATCAATTTTTATGTGTTCCATTGCATTTTTGACAACTTCCAATTTTCCTAGATTCTTACTTTGTACATTCCATGTTCCGATGATTAATGGATATCTGTAGCTGTTTCTCTTCAATTTGAGTGGTGCCACTTCAGCAAATGGAGGTCTTGAAAGCTTTACCTTATCCATATGAGTAAAGCTGGGTTTACTCAGATGATACAACTCTTTCCCAGTCCTATTTTGAGAGCCTTCTAACATAACCGGACTATTCATAAAGTTGTGGGGTAATGCATAAGACAGTGTTTCTTTGCTACTCATAAGGTTTTCCCTGGCCAATTCTTTGAGAAGTGGACAGCCTCTTCCTTCTTCCTAGTCTGTCTCAGTCTGTAAGCTGGCCTGATACCTGTGCACCATGTGCATCCCACTGGGTTTGAAATACCAGTAGCTCAGCCTCAAAACTCACATCAACATGTCACCACGGTAGGACAAACTGACAGACAAGTTTATCTCCCTGTTGGAAACCTCTCCTACCACCCTTACCTGGGTCACTGTGGCTGACTCCTCCTCTGTCCCTGTTCCTGGGCCTTTTAATCCCTTTTTTCCCCTCTCTCCTTCTCTCCCGCCCTGCTGCTTTGGGTGTGCCTGGGTTCCCTCTTCTCACCTGGATGCCTGAGGCTGAGTGCTCCTCTGTCCCAGTTCCTGGGCTTTTAATCTTCTTTCTCCCACTCTCCCACCCTGCTGCTTTGGGCATGCCTTGGTTCCAAAGTGATACTGCTTTGGAAACCCAAGGACTGGTCTCTATGAGTTGGGTCTGACTCAACAGCACATAACAACAACATACACTAATGAGTATACAAAATAAAATCTGTGACATAATTGTTGCCATATTGGTGGATAAAGGCAGCCTGTTATTCTAAGTATAATTAGTCATGTTAATGAACAATGAAAATGTTGTCAAATATAATTACTTATAAAAAACTCATTACAAGTTCTAGGACCATTAAATTAAAAATCAACAACAACAATAACAAAAATGATTGGAGAGCTCCATTCACTTCTAAATAAAAAGATTGGACAAAAAATATAGCTACAAGGACAAGATCCAAACTTTATATACATATTGGACAAAATTATAGCTACAAGGACAAGATCCAAACTTTATATATATATATATATATATATGAACATATACTTAAAATTCATGGGAAGGGCTATAAAAATAATCTTTTATTATTCCATAGTACCACTAGCAACACAGAAGGACAAAGAATTCTTTGTCTTTTCAAAGGTCTAGTGGCAGAAGAATTCCTATCCTTAAATTGATAATTAGGACCTATCATCTATGACTCTGGTTATGTTATTTGTCAAAGCTAAATTTAAAAATATGAGACTTTCATTTCCATCATAGTAGGCAAGAGAATAAACATAACAAAAATCTGTTGGCATTTTTCAATTATAATAATTACTAAAGACCTTCTAAAGTAAGAACCTGCTGATAAAGGTGTGATGAGACCTGTATTATCGTTTTTTACAGCAGTGCCAAACACTTAAAAATAAATTTTGGAAATCAACTCAACTATATGCTTTAAAGGGAGCTCTAATGGCATAGTGCCCAAGGCATTTGACTGCTAACCAGAAAGCTGGTGGTTCAAACCCACCAGCTACTCCTGGGAAGGAAGATTGGGCAATCTACTTCCTTAGTGATACTGCCTTGGAAACCCAAGGAGAAGTCCTGTGAGTTGGATCTGACTTGATGGCTGTGAGGTTTTTTTTGGTTTTTTGTTTTAATATGTTTTAAAAATGATAATAGTCTTTATTTAATCCAGGGATTCTGCTGTGGGGAATTCATTTAAAGAAAATATCCATATACAGGTTTTCCCTGTTATCTGAAAGTAGAGTGTTCATGAAAACTTTGTTAAGCAGAAATGGCTAACATGACGAAGCAGTTACCACTAATTTAGGAAAAAATATTTGAGTATACACAAACCCCAGAAATTAACCTACCCAATCATACCAAATAACAGGTAAATACTCAAATAGCCCTAACATATGGTTAAAAAAAAAAAAAAAGTAACTGGCAGCTTTCAAGATTCCTTGTCTCTGTGTGTAAATAGTGTACACAGACGAGTTCCACTCCTGGACAATGCCTTTATTTCATTCACTGTTACTGAAATGCTTAATTACATCCAGTTTTATGCTAAATGGAATACGCTTACAAGTTCTCTTAGGCACTTCTTGCTAACAAATACAAGGAATTAATCGAGAGACAGCACAGATGCTAATAGGCACAATTAAAAGCTATGGCGGCTTGATTCTGAGATGCTGAGTGTGGTTCCCCAGGGAAGAAGCTTGGCATCTTCACTCTAGCTGTTCAGGAGCGGCTGACACTTTAACGACTCACCGCAAAATAAACGCTGAACACTAACCTTGCTTTTCATCTTTTTTTCTTAATAGCAAAAAATACTCTTTGGATTTCTTTCTGTTAGCGGAAACGTGCTAATGCAGGCCTTTTGTAAAAGTGAAGTTTTGTGCAAGGGAACTTTCAAAAAGAGTCAGCTCCTTATATATGGAAATGTCATTATGTTCAAAGAGGGTCATAGCAGCATTTTATAACACTAAAACGATAAAAGAAAGGAAAGAAAATATTCAGCTAGAGAGGAGCTATTAGATAAATTTATCTAATATTATTATAAAACAACATTTTGTAAAAACTGAAAATTATATTTTGGTGGTAATTATTGACATGAAAAGGTACTTGAGATATAATATTCAGTGAAAAATTGTATAGGAGATTCTGTAAAATTTAATATTCAATATCTTAAAGAAAAAAAAGACCTACCAAATCATACCAAATAACAGTTTTTTCTGTTTTGTTTTGTTTTTTAACTTTCTGCTTAGTTCTTCTGTCAGTCTTCCCAAAGAGCAAGAGCCCCCTCCTCTGCTGTCAACACAGGTAGCAGCTCCTATCCCTGCCTCTGCCTGGTTGGAAGTTCACAGAAGTGAACTGATGACACAGATGTGTTTGGTGGCTGGAACTTTTGGCAGTACTGTGTTGCTTTTTATCTTTTTTTCCTTTTTTTTTTTTTTCTCCTTAGTCCTTTCCTCTTCTCTCCCTTGTTTCCTTTTTCTTTCTTTTTTTTTTTCCCTTCACCTTAACTTTTTTGTCCTCTTTCCTTTCTTTCTGTTCCCACCTCCACCTCCACAATCAGAAGCACCTGACTCACCCCTCCATGGACAGCAGTGTGAGCTATCCTAGAGTGAGCTCTGTGTTCCTGCTGCAGCTGTGCTTGGCACCTAACATTTGTAGAAGTTTTTCTCCTTCTGTGTCTTCTTTTCTTGTCTCTTTTTTCTTTGTATTTCTTCCTTTCTTCTCATACCTCACTCTCCTTGTCCCCCTTACTTTCTTCTTTCTTTTCTTCCCTTTTTCCCACAGCATTATTATTTTTTCTTCTTCCCTTTTTTTTTTTTAACCTAGCTGAGTGAATACGTTGCCCCCTGTCAAGCCCACATTCAGCAGTGCTGTCCCTGACCCTCTGCATTTGGTGGTGTGTGGTTCCATGGAGTGAGTGGCACATTTTCACAACAATGTTTGGTAGCTGTCACTTGACACTTGTTCCTTGCTGTTTTCTTCTTCCTCTTCTCTTTTTCCCTCTTTTTCTTTCTTCTTAAGTATCCCTTCTACCCTCTGTTTTTTCCCTTTGTTATCTTTCCTTTCTTCTTTTTTTTTCTCCTCAAGTACATTCATCACCATCCACTTTTTTTTTTCTTTCTATCTTTCCCCAGGCATTAGGAGACAGAGATCCTACCCAGGCATACCCAGTCATACCTGCTCCTTCACACGTTGGGCAAGTATAACCACCCACTCCAGCATTACTGGACCAATGACAGATGGTGGCCAAACCAACCCATCCTGCCCTCAGCTACTCTACATGATCAGTGATCAGAGATTTACATCCACACTCTGACCTGCTACCAAATCTGCCCAGACAGGTGGCAGGTGCACTACTGCTGCCAAACTAGTGACCAAAGTAAAATTACCATCTTTTTGCTTGGATATAGTCAAACAGAACAAAACAAAACAAAATCAATGTGAAGCAAACCAATGTAGAAACAACAGATTAATACAATAACACTGCTGTATCTCAGAGACAACAGACAACTTCAAATCACACAAAAAAATCAGGAAGTGATACTTCAAACAAGGAAATATAGTACATGGCCAGAAAATCTTTCAGAGGAAGATATTCTAGTGAAATTGCCTGAGAAGAAATTCAAAATAATTATATTTCCAAAAAAACAAACTCATTGCTGTTGAGTTGGATCCAACTCATAACGATCCCTCCTTGGGTTTCTGAGGCAGTATCACTATGCGTATCACTATCCTTCTGAGGTATGGAAATGGGTTTGAGCCACCAGTCTTCTGATTAACAGTCATATGCCTTAGGCACTACGCCACCAAAATATTTAGGTACCTTCAATGGATTGAGGGAGAGCACGAGGAAACCACAGACAAAATCAATGAAAATACAGGTAAAACTCTAGAAGAATTGAGGAAAAAAAAATAAGACTAAATTGACAAAATAAAGGGAAAATTAGAAACCATACAAAACCAGAAAACAACAGTTCAAAAGATTAATACTAAAATTTCAGGAAAGGATACTGCATTGGAAGGACAAACAGTAGAATGAATCAACAAAAGACAGAATTGACTAGATTGAAGACAAATTTCTCAACACCAATCTGTTGGAAGAACAATCGCAAAAATAAAGAAAGAAAATAAAGGAAGCTTAAGATTCATATAGATCACCATGAAGAGGACTAAATTATGTGTGTTTGGAATGTCAGAACAGGAAGAGATTAAAAAAAAAAAAATCACCAAGAAAATTGTTGAAGATTTGTTGGGGAAAAAAAAAATCCTAATATCATGAATGATAAGAAAATAGGCATTCAACAACCTCCAGAAACCACAAATAAAATAGACTTCAAAAGAAAATCACCAAGATATATCATAATCAAACTTCCCAAAATCAAAGACAACGATACCATCTTGAAAACAGCTAGGGAAAAACAAAAAAGTCACCTACTACAAAGGAGAACCATTATGACCAAACACTGATTTCCCAGCAGAAACCATATAGGCCAGAAAGCAAAGGGATGACATATATAAAATGTTGAAAGAAAAAAAAATTGCCAGCCAAGAATTATATATCCAGCAAAATTTTCTCTCAAAAATAATGGTGAAATTAGCATATTTTTACATAGAAATTAAGAGAACTTGTAAAAACCAGAAAAACTTACAAGAAATACTAAAGGGAGTGCTCCAGACAGAGAACCACAAATGGTAGACCACTGGAAATTAGGATATACAGTAGCATCACCTTGAAACCAACCCTGAAATAAAGTATTGAAAATAAAATATACCTACAAGATAGAAGAGGGAACCAGAAAATCTCAACTCATAAATGATAACAACTACAAAACAAAAGGAAGGAATTAGTGATGTAGTTAGTGAACTCCCAAACAGAAAGAAAGTCAAGAGGATATCAAGACAGAATGGACTACTCTAAACTTGGGAAGATAATAATAAATTACAGTGTAACCTCAAAGAATATTAATAAACCTTCACAGCAAAATTAAAAAGAAGGAAATAATAAAGTCTCAGAAAACACTTAAACAATGGCAATGAAGGAAATGATAAGAAAATCCATAAACAAGATGAATTCAGCCCTGAAAAATACATGGTGCAAGGAAACTGTCAAAACAATGGGGAAAAAAAAAACAGCAAAATGGCAGCAATAAATTCATATGAATAATCAAATTGAATGTAAATGGATTAAATGGACTAGTCAAAAGAAAAGAGAGTAGCAGCATGGACCATCAAAGGAGAAATAGGAGCAAAGTTGGAAGCCCTCTCCATGGCATAAATATACTGCCCAACAGAACTAAAAACACGCAAACAGCAGAAGGCAAACTAGATGAGTAGGACTCCCTAAAATTCAAACATTTATGTGCATCAGAATCCAAAACCGAAAACCCAAACCCAAACCCACTACCAACAAGTCAATTCTTACTCATATTGACCACTATGGGGTTTCTGAAGCTGTAAATCTTTACAGAAGTAGATTATCTTAGTTTCCTCCCATAGAACAGCTGGTTAGTTTGAAACACTAGCCTTCTGGTTAGCAGCCATGTGCCTTACCCACTGTGCCACCAGAGCTCCTTACATGCATCAAAAGACTTTTTCGGAAGAATAAAAAGAGAACCTATAGATTGGGGGGAAAAATGACAATGATATATCAGACAATGGATGAATCTCCAAAATTTATAGAAAACGGCAACACTTCAACAACAACAAAGATAAGCGATCCAATTAAAAAAAAAAAAAAAAGTTAGAGAATGTGAACAAACACTTCAGCAAAGAAGACATTCAGGCAGCCAAGAAATACATGAAGAAATGCTCACAAGCATCAGTCATTAAAGCCCACTGCCAGCAAGTTGATTCTGACTCATTGTGACCTCCATAGAGTTTCCAAGTTTCTAAATCTGTATGGAAGTTGCCTCATCTTCTTTCTGAGGAACAGCTGGCAGGTTTGAATTGTTGGTCTTCTAGTTAACAGTCAAATGTGTTATCCACCAGAGCCCCTTATCATTAGCCACTAAAGTGATGCAAATCAAAACAAAAATGAGATATCATCTCACCCCAAAATTAATAACAAAGTTATAAGTAAATAAATAAATAAAGGTAAAGAAAATAACAAACACTGGAGAGGGTGTGGAAAGATAAATACTCATACATTGCTGGTGAGATTGTAAAATGGTACAACCACTGTGGAAAATGGTATAGTACTTCCTCAAGAAGTTGGAAATAGAAATGCCATATGTTCCAATATCCTAAAGAGGTGAGAGATAGAACATGAACAGACATATGCACACCCATGTTCATTGCAGCACAATTCACTATAGCAAAGAGATGGAAACACCCTAAATGCTCACAAAGAGATGAATAGATTACCAAACTATGGTACAGTCACACAATGGAATACGATGCAACATTAAAAAATAATGAAGAATACATGAATCGTCTTACAACGTGGGTGAATTTGGAGGTGATTTTGCTGTGTGAAATAAGTCAATCACAGAAGGACAAATAGTGTATGAGCCCACTATTATAAAAAGTCAAGGAAAGGTTGACTTAGGGAAGGAAATTTGCTTTGTTGGGATGGGAGGGAGGAGGAAGGAAAATTTCAGACTAATTGGGGGTTGCATGTTAATTTGGGTGAGGGGAGGGAAGGTATGGAAATATTCTATGACTAACATTGGGGAAAAGAAAGATACTGAAATGTGCACATAAGATACAGACAAACAGAGGCAAATATTAGTATATACACAATATGCACTACCAGTAACACCAAACACCAGGCTATGGATAAATGCAGACAGGTGAGAAGATCAGGTGGGGATAGGTGAACAGGCATATACCCTTGACCAAGAATAGATTTGGCTGAAGATAATCTTACATATGCATTTGTGCTACAAAATTAGCCACATACATTACAGAAGCAACAAAAGGAAGAGTTAGAGTAACTTCTCAGGCAATCACACACCATGAGAGAATCACCAGGCCTGTGGACTCAGGACTGTAATCTTGGGGGACGTCATGGTGAATTGTCACAACATAAAAATCTTATTCTACAACCTACTTTGGTGAGTAGAAACTGAAGTATTAAAAGTATTAAAAGCTTTTGAGCAGCCATCTAAGATGCAACTATTGGTCTCCTTTCATCAGAATAAAAGAAGAGTGAAGAAAATCAAAGGCACCTGGAAACAATTAGTCCAAAGATATGAAGGACATGAGGACCTCAGCCTTCATAACCCCGAGACCAGAAGAACTAAATAGTGTCTGGCTATCAATGCCAATCATTCAGAAAGGGATCAAAACTGGAGATCCTGGATAGAATGGGAGGACAAATATGCAACAAAATTCAAAAACACAAAGATGACCAGAATTAAGGGTGGGAAGAGAGGAGAACAAACACTGCATAAATAATAATACAAATAAAATAACCAGAATTACTGGTTGGATGGAGTCTGGTAGAACCCTGTAGACTATGGCCCCGGGTTACCCTTCAGGCCTAGAAATGGACTCACTCTTGTGGATTGGCTCTCAGGCCGACAGTAAAAAAGACCTACATGCAGAACATCTAACCCAGGGCGATACACTCACTTACTCTAGAGAGATGCACCCCCCTTAGAGTAACTAGTGATGAGACACCAGAGAGGCGGCATTCACACAGAGGAAAAGATGGATATACAGAAATTAATAGTTAAGGAGGGGACAGGGAGGAGATAATCACAAGGAAGAGAGAGGAAGAGAGTTTGCTATGGTCAGGGATGGTAATCAGGTGTGAAATCAAATGTGCACAGTTTGTTGAATGTAAAATTAATTTGCTTTGTAAATATGCACTCAAAGCACTATCTATCTATCTATCTATCTATCTATCTATCTATCTATATATATTTGTTGTTGTTGTTATGTGCCGTCGAGTCGGCCCCGACTCATAGCGACCCCTCCTTGGGTTTCCGAGGCAGTATCACTACGGAAGTAGGATTGCCCAACCTTTCTTCCGAGGAGCGGCTGGTGGGTTTGAACCACCAGCCTTCTGGTTAGCAGTCAAGTGCCTTAGCCACTATGCTACCAGAGCTCCTATATGTATATGTATGTATGTATGTATGTGTGTGTGTGTGTATATGTGTATATATATATATATATATACATATATATATATATATATATATACATAAAAGAAAGTAATACCATATGTTCCAGCAATCCCACTACTAGATATATGTTGTGTTGTTGTTATGTGCCATCGAGTTGGCCCCGACTCATAACGACCCCTCCTTGGGTTTCCGAGGCAGTATCACTACAGAAGTAGATTGCCCAACCTTCCTTCCGAGGAGCGGCTAAGGGGTTTGAACCGCCAGCCAGAAATAAGAGCCTTGACAGAAACAGATTTATGCGCGTTCATGTTCATCATAGCATTATTTACAATAGCAAACAGATGCAAACAACCTAACAATGGATGAATGGATGAACAACCTATGGTTCATATGCATAATGAAATAACATGCAAGGTTAAAATTAAGCGATAAATCTCCAAAACATCTCATAACATGGATGAATCTAGAGATGCTAAGCTAAGTGAAATTAGTCAGTCACAGAAGGACAATTATTTTATAAGACCACTACTGTAAAAAGTTAAGAAAAGCTTTACACACATACACACAGAAAAAAAAAAAAAAAAAAATGTTCTTTGAAGCATACCAGAGTGTGAAGGAAAGGGAAGTACAATTACCAATTAGAGAATTAAAAAAACAAAAACTCACTGCCAATGAGTTGATTCTGATTCATAGTGATCCCCATTGGGTTTCCCAGGCTCTAAATGTTTAAGGAAGCAGACTGCTTCATCTTTCTTCCTTGTAATGCCTGGTGGGTTAAAATCAACAGCTTTTTGCTTAATAGCCAAAAGCCTTAAGCACTACACTACCAGTGGTAGTCATGTATTAACTTAGGTGAAAGGAAAAGCAATACACAATAAGTGAGAGGACAGCACACAATGATGAAGGCAGTGAAAGACATAGGGAGGAGCACAAGAGTTAAAGGCAACAAAGGTGAATGCTGTTAAATACACAATCCTGCAGAAATAGTTTTGGTTACTTCTAGTGCTGCTCTAACAGAAATATACCACAAATGGGAATGGCTTAAACAAACGGGAGTTTATTTTCTTACAGCTTAGAAAGCTACAAGTCTAAGTTCAAAGCCCTAGCTTTCGGGGCTGGGTGAAAGTCCCTCGACTGTGGGCTTGAGCTCTGACTCTTCTTTATGGCCTGCTGAATCTGGAGACTTGTCTTAACTTAGACAGTTGCAGGCTGCTGAGGCTGACAAACCCAAGGTGGGCAAGTGAAAAGGCACAGTCCAAATATTACCAAACTGCACAGCAAGTCATTGATTCAAGTCCAATGAAAGTCCCAAATCAGCAGAGCATGGCAAGTTGCCGAACTCAGCTATGTGCCATAAGCTGGAGACTTTCCTCACAGTTGCTTCTTATATACAGGAAGGAGACCACATCCCTAAAGCTGCTATTGAGCTGTTCCAATAGATTTCACCCATGGAGTTAATTACCATGAGGAATAACTACATCCAGCTGCCCAGCCACTCAACCAGGCCCAGTCAAGTTGACACACAAACTTAGCTACCACAAATAGTTATAATAATTTAGGAGTGAATGCATAGAAAGACCCTCAAACTGAACAGGGGTAGGAAGGCAAATGGGACTATACCTACAAATATATGTAGGTTTGACAGAGGCTATCTCTATCTCTATATTTATATGTGCTGCAAATATATCCATAAATGTAGTAGAGTATCTGGGAACAAAGTTATGAGAACATCTCAGTCATAACTAAACACCTTGAGAGAATGAGTCACCGGGTATAGAGGATCAGTATCACAGTCTCAGGAGACACTAAGGTCAGTTGTATAATATAGTCCACGAAAACAATATTCCAAGTCCTACTTTGTGAGTAATGACTTGGATCTTAAAAGCTGGTGAGTGCCCATCCAAAGTGCCATAATTGGTCTTTCCTTGTCCAGAGTAGAAAGAGAAGAAAATCAATGATATAGGAACCAATTGGTCCAAAGGACTATTGGAGCATGTGAAATGAAGCCTCCATGACTCAGTCATGAAGAACTGATGGTGCCCAGCCACTACTGCTGACTGCTCTGAAAGGGATCACAATAAGAGGTTCCAGATAGAGTGGGGAAAAAATTGCAAATTATAAAAAATTCCAGGCCTACTGGTATAATCAATACTGGTGGAACCACCAAGATTATGACCCTTCAACAACCTTCAAGCTAGGAACTGAACTTAACCCCATGACTCAACTGGCTACCAAATGATAGATAGACTTATAAGGTGATCAGTAATAACAAGAGTGTATGCACTCATTACAACAACAAATATATGAGATCAAGAGGACAGCATTTACCCAGGGATAGAGCTATAAAGGTGGGAAAGGATGGGAAGGAAGAATGAGGGTCAGGGGTGGGCATAAGGAGGAAGTGAGAAGAATGCTGTTAGAGTGGAGATTGCAATAAATGTCACGAAACAGAATGTGTATGGATTGTTAAATGGAAGACCAATTTGCTCTGTAAATTTCATCCAGATAACAATTAACAAAACAAACAAACAAACAAAAAATCAGGAAATTTTGAGAAGCAAATGAATTTTAAAGTAATTTTATATTTAAGATATGGTAGGTACTTTTCCACCACTTATCTGTCCATTTGTCTAACTGTGGTGTCTTGTGTGTTGCTGTGATGTTGGAAGCTATGCTACCAGTATCTCAAAATATCAGTGGGGTCATTCATGGCAGATAAGTTTTAGCAGAACTTCTAGACTGCAATAAACTAGGAAGAAAAGTCTGGTGATCTCCTTCTGAAAATTAGCCAATAAAAGCCCTATGGATCACAACAAATATCACCCAATACAGTGCTAAAAGACATGCTCCCTACATTGGAAAGCACTCAAAATACCCAGTGGTCCCAGCAGTGGACTCAAATATACCAGTGATTGTAAAGATGACACAAGACAGGGGAACATTTCATTCTGTGGTACATGGGCTGTCATGAGTCTGAGAACATTGGATGGCAACTAACAACAACAAGGATAAGTACATTTTAACTATTTGTGTCACCTCATTTATTCATTGGATTCATTAATTGAAACAATATAAATATAAGGAAAAGTAAGGTCTTTCTTCAAATATTGGTTCATAGAAAATTCATTTATAGTTTTTTACTGTAGCGAATTTACCTCTTTGATAGTTAAGACATTTCAGTCATATGTTGAATTCTATACGGAAACATTCTAGGAGAACATCATACAGAGTATTTTTAATAAAACATTGTGACTGCTGCAAAATATAAGAGCTCTGGTGGCATAGTGCCTAAGACATTTGACTACTAACTAGAAGGCTGGAGGTTCAAATCCACCAGCCACTCCTCAGAAGAAATATCGGACAATCTACTTCCATAGAAACACTGCCCTGGAAACCCAAGGAGGTGTCGCTATGAGTCGAACTGACTCAACAGCAATGAGGTATTTTTTTTGTTTTTGTTTTTGTTTTTTAATAATTGTTAATGTCAATAGCAAATTCCTTAAATGCTAACAATTAAAGGCACAGATATTATCAAAGATCGGAACTGTACATGGTAAATCAAAACTTTAAAAATTAAAGCTCAATAAACATACTCTAAATTTTGTGGGCTACAATTCATTTTGAGAATGCTATGTCAAAAATGTTTCTTTGAAGACTAAGGTGTCCCGAGCCACAGTATTTTCAATACCCTCATATATATATGAAAGCTAGACAATTAATAAGGAAGACCCAAGAAGAGTTGATGCTTTTGAGTTGTGGTATTGGAGAATTCTGAAAGTACCATGGCCTCCCAGAAGAATGAACGAATATGTCCTCAAGGAAGTGCTGTCAGAATGTTCCTTGGAAGTGAGAATGGCCAGACTTTGTCTCACCTTTAGTCATGTTGTCAGAAGAGACAGCATGGAGAAGGATAGCATGCTTGGTAAAATGGATGGTTAGCAAAAAAGGGGAAGACCCTCAATGAGATGAATTGACAGTGACTCCAACAATGGGCTCAGGTACAGCAAGAATTGTGAAGCTGGTGCAAGACCGTGCAGTGTTTCATTCTGTTTAACATAAGGTCACAGTGAGTTGGAGCTGGCTCTATGGCACCTAACAACATGTGATACTTCACACCCATGGAAGCAGCAGTCAAGAAATCAAATGCAAATCTGCTACAAAAGACTTCTTTAAAGTGTAAAGGAGCAATGATGTCACTTTGAAGAATAAGGTATGGCTGACCCAAACCAAAGTATTTTCAATTGTCTCATATGCATGTAAAAGCTGGACAGTGAATAAAGAAGACTAAACAAGAGTTGATGTCTTTGAATTTTGTGTTGGCAAAGAATACTGAAAATAGCATTGTCTGCCAGAAGAATGAACAAATCTGTCCTGAAAGAAGTACAGCCAGAATGCTTCTTAAAAGTGAGAATGACCAGACTTCATTTCACCTACTTAGGTCATGATGTCAGAAAGGAACAGTCACTGGAGAAGTGTATCATGCTTGGTAAAGTAGAAAGTCAGTGAAAAGGGGGAAGCTCCACAGTGAGATGGATTGACACAGTGGCTGCAAGGATAGTTTCAAGTATAGTGAGAATTGTGAGGATGGCACAAGACTGGGCATTATTTCATTCTGTTGTATATAGCGACAACATGAGTCAGAGCTGACTACATAACAATAATAGCATATGATATTTGAAGTATGAAAATTACTCAAAAGTGCACATGGTATTTTACGTACAATTTTAAGGATTCACAAAATCCTTGAACCCCATCACTGGTATCCTTATGGCCATAATAATTGTGGGTTAAGATTATTTCCTTGGATTAAGTCAGGTTATTATATATCAGAGTATTTATTTGCCCTGCCTTATTTTGTACACACACCCCACAGAATTGCCATAACTGAATTTCACTTTATTAAATATATAAAAAGTGTTACAGTAGTCTCTTTTAAGGTCCCTGTGTGGCACAAACTGCAATCAACAACTAACCTAAAGTTTAGTGGTTTGAATTCACTCAGCCACACTTGGGAATAAAGATCTGATAATGAAAGCCTGATAACTTATTTATATAAGATGACAGCTGTTGAAAACCCTATGGAGCACAGTTCTACTCTGAAGCATGTGGGTTCCCATGAGTAGGAATTAGCAATGGGTATAGTGACATTTGGGAGCTCTGGTAACATAGTGTCTAAGGCATTGGACTGCTAATCAGAGGGCTGGTGGTTCAAACCCACCAACAACTCCTTGGAAGGAAGATAGGGCAATCTACTTCCGTAGTGATACTGCCTTGGAAACACAAGGTGAGATCTCTGTGAGTTGGGTCCGACTCGACGGCACATAACAACAACAACAACATAGTGATATTTACTGTAGGGATATTTTTAGAGTTATCATTCATTATAATGTCCTTCAAGGGGGTCATGAGGTTTTCAAGTCAGGTATTAAATTCAAGAAAAATTGTGTATTTGAAGATTAAATAGATTTTTCATATGAGTCTTAATCTAATGAACAAAAATGTGATTTGTGTGTATGCGTGTGTGTCTGACAGAACATATAGACATTTTGTGAACCATCTGTAACTAGTGTAAAAATATAAGACCTCCATTTGTTTAACTTTATTATTTTCCATCTCATTTTGCCCTTGCCTAAAATTTTGTTTTATCCTTTTTCACATATACTTTATAAGAAATTTTAAATACTGGTGATGAAGAAAAACGATATAAGCAAATTGAATTAGTACCTATTTTGTTAACAATCCCAGAGAAATGCTTTGAAAAACACATCTTCACTCTGGACATATTTTTAGGTGTACTTTGCAGAGTGTAAGATTATATATGCAGTGTTTTTAATTGCATATCATTTGAATTACAAATTAAAGTATCACTCATATTTTATCAATAGCATGTTTTCTTGCTATCTAATGCAAAGGAACAAATTAAACCACATTGATATTCTTTGTTGTGTTATATAATATATAACATGCTATTTCTCCCATGCGATGTTTGGCCAAGATAGTGTAGCATAACCAAATCTGTCCTTTGCCTTGATCTTTGTTACCTAGTCAAAAATAAAATATCTTTATAGATATCATAAATGCTTCTGTACCAGTATTCTGAAAAAAGTTAGCTACAGACTCTTCTGACACTCATCCTCACCTCACACAGCTTATTTCTGGCAGTAACTACAAATTATGAGAGCAGTGTTACAAGACTTTCAGCTTTTATAGTCTTTATTATTACTCTTCTTCCATTACTTCTATTTAAGAAAATATGTTGGTTCTATGTTCCAGATTTTCAGTAAAATCCTGAATTTTAGTTGATAAAATTAAATTAAATACAAATAAACTAAAAAAATTCAGTCTAAATTCTTCTATTTATTATATACATTTCTGTTGTTATGTTGTTGTTATGTGCCGTCGAGTCGGCCCCGACTCATAGCGACCCCTCCTTGGGTTTCCGAGGCAGTATCACTACGGAAGTAGGATTGCCCAACCTTCCTTCCGAGGAGTGGCTGGTGGGTTTGAACCGCCAGCCGTCTGGTTAGCAGGCAAGTGTCTTAGCCACTATGCTACCAGAGCTCCCATATACATTTCTAGACATGCCTTATTTAATTTTGGCTCTTGTGGACTTGATTTAATTGTTTTCAACTTCAAGTTGAACTTGTATATGAGCAGTTGATGGTCCGTTCCACCATCAGCTCCTGCCCTTGTTTTGGCTGAACATATTGAGCTTTTCCATTGCCTCTTGCCACAGATGTAGTCACTCTGATTACTGTATACTCCATCTGGTAAAGTCCACATGTATAGCTGCCATTTGTGCTGTGGAAAAATGGTCTTTGCAATGAATAAGTCATTGGTGTTGCAACATTCTCTCATGGAATCTCCAGCATTATTTCTGTCACCAAGGCCAAATTTTCCAACTACAGATGATTCTCCTTCATTTCCAACTTTTGCATTCCAGTCACCAGTGATAAATACACATCCTGATTGCATGTTTAGCCAATTTCAGATTGCAGAATCTTTAATTTCTTCATCTTTGACTTCGGTGGTTGGTGCCTAAATTTGAATAATAATAGTATTAACTGGTCTTCCTTGTAGGCATATGGATATTATCCTATTACTGACAGCATTGTACTTCAGGACAGATCTTGAAACATCATTTGTGATGATGAATGCCATGTCATTCCTCTTCAAATTGCCATTCCCAACATCATAGATCATATGGTTGTCTGATTCAAAATGGCCCAAACCGGTCATTCAAATTGGCCCAAACAGGTCCATATCATCTCACTAATACCTAGGATATCAATCCTTATGTGTTCCATTTCATTTCTGACAACTTCCAATTTTCCTAGATTCATACTTGTTCCATCCATGTTCCAATTATTAACGGATGTTTGCTGCTGTTGCTCCTCAATTTGAGTCATGCCACATCAGCAATGGAGGTTCTGAAAGCTTTATTTTATCCATATCATTAAAGTTGGTTGTACTCTAAGAAGGCAGCTCTTTCCCAGTCATAGTTTGAGTGATTTCCTACCTAACGGGCTAGTTTTCCTGCACTGTATTGGACAATGTTTCTGGGCTATTCATAAAATTACCTAGTGATGAATCAACAGTGTTTCTCTGCTATTCATAATATTTCCCCTGGCCAATTCTTTGAGAAGTAGATGGCTTTTTACTTCTTCCCAGTCTGCCTCAGTCTGTAAGCTGCATTGAATACTATGCACCATGTGCAACCCTGCTGGCATTTGAAACACTGGTGGGACAGCCTCAAGCATCATAGCAACACATAAGCCATCACATACAACAAACTAACAGACAACTTTGTCTCCCTTAGCTGTTCAAAAAATCTCTGTCCTCCCCTTACCTGGATCCTGTGGCTCTGTCATCTCTGGCTTTTCCTCTGCTTACTGGCTGTTGGGGTAGTGCCTGTCTCCCTCCCCTTACTTTATTATATACAATATTGCATTGAGTATATCCCTCCTGAATTTAGAGACCATCTAAAGAATAGATTTGATGCATTGAACACCAGTGACCGAAAACCAGAAGAATTACGGGATGACATCATGAACATCATCCATGAAGAAAGCAAGAGATCAATAAAAAGATGACAAAGGAGGCGGGGCAAGATGGCGGACTAGGCAGAAGGATTGCACAGACCCTCTTCAACAAAGAAAAGGGAAACCAATTAACACAGACACAGA
>NW_006921730.1:1026900-1057839 GCF_000298275.1 Orycteropus afer afer
GAGAGTAGCTAAAGTAAATGGAAGAAATGATGAACTAAAAGAGCTGAACAGAAGATTTCAAAGAGTGGCTTGAGTGGAGTGTAGCTAAAGGAAATGGAAGAAATGACAAGATAAGAGAGCCAAACAGAAGATTTCAAAGAGTGGCTTGAGAAGACAAAGTAAGTTATTATAATGAAATGTGTAAAAACCTGGAGTTAGAAAATCAAAAGGGGAAACACATTCAGCATCTCTCAAGCTGAAAGAACTGAAGAAAAATTTAAGCTTCGAGCTGCAATATTGAAAGATTCCATGGACAAAATATTGAATGATGCAGGAAGTAACAAAAGAAGATGGGAAGAATACACAGAGTTGCTGTACAAAAAAACCTGGTTGATCTTCATCCATTTCAGGAGGTGGCATATGATCAAGAACCAGTGATATTCAAGGAAGAAGTTGAAGCAGCACTGAAGGAATTGGCAAAGAACAAAGCCTCAGGAACTGACAGAATACCCATTGAGATGTTTCAACAAATGGATACCCCACTGGAGGCACTCACTTGGCTATGCCAAGAGACTTGGAAGACAGCTACCTGGCCAAAGACAGGAAGAGATTCTTATTTTTACCTATTCTAAAGAAGGGTGATTAAATAGAATGTGGAAATTATTGAACAATATCATTAATATTACATGCAAGTAAAATCTTACTGAAGATAGTGCAAAAATGGTTGCAGCAATGTATTAATAGAGAAGTTCCAGAAATGCAAATTGAACTCAGAAGAGGGCATGGAATGAGGGATATCACTGCTGATGTTAGATGAATCTTAGCTCAAAGAAAATAAATATGTTTACTTGTGTTTTATTGACTAAGCAAAATAATTAGATTGTGTGGCTAATAACAAATTATGGGTAACATTGAGAAGAATGGACTTCACCAGATGGAACACACAGGAATCAGACTGACTACTTTTGTGGCAAAAGGTGATAGAAAAGCTCAATAACTTCAGC
This sequence comes from Orycteropus afer afer, assembly GCF_000298275.1. NCBI lineage: Eukaryota > Metazoa > Chordata > Mammalia > Tubulidentata > Orycteropodidae > Orycteropus > Orycteropus afer. Next base: position 1,027,884 of record NW_006921730.1, read on the forward strand.
CAAAACCAGGCCAGGAGCTGATCGTGGAACAGACCATCAACTGCTCATATGCAAGTCCAACTTGAAGTTAAAGACAATTAAAACAAGTCCATGAGAGTCAAAATATGATTTAGAATATATCCCTTCTGAATTTAGAGACCATCTAAAAAATAGATTTGATGTATTGAATAGCAATGACTGAAAACCATAAGAATTGTGGGATGACATCAAGAGCATCATCCATGAAGAAAGTAAGAGGTCACTAAAAAGACAACAAAAGAAGAGAAGAACAAAATGGATGACAGAAGAGACTCTGAAACTTGCCCTTGAGCAGAGAGTAGCTAAAGCAAATGGAAGAAATGACAAGACAAAATAATTGAACCGAAGATTCCAAAGAGCAGTTCTAAAAGAAAAAGCCAATTACTATAATGAAATGTGCAAAGACCTAGAGTTAGAAAACCAAAAGGGAAGAACACGCTCAGGATTTCTCAAGCTGAAAGAATTGAGGAAAAAATTTAAGCCTCGAGTGCAATATTGAAAGACTCTAGGGGCAAAATATTGAATGATACAGGAAACATCAAAAGATGATGGAAGGAATACAGAGTCACTGTTATATAAAGAACTGGTCGATCTTCATCCATTTCAGGAGGTGGCATATGATCTAGAACCAATGGTACTGAAGGAGGAAGTCGAAGCTGCAATGAAGGAATTGGCAAAGAACAAGACTCCAGGAAATGATGGAATATCCATTGAGATAGTTCAACAAATGGATGCCACACTGGAGGCACTCACTCAGTTATGCCAAGAGATTTGAAAGACAGCTACCTGGCCAAATGACTGGAAGAGATCCATATCTGTACCCGTTCCAAAGAAAGGTGATCCCACAGAATGTGGAAATTTTAGAAAAATATAATTAACTTTCCACGCAAGTAAGATCTTACTGCAAATAATTCAAAAACAGTTGCAGCAGTATATTGACAGAGAACTCCCAGGGGTGCAAGGTGGGTTCAGAAGAGCATGTGGAACAAGGGATATCATAGCTACTCTCAGATGGATCTTGGCTCAAGGCAAAGAACACTAGGAAAATATTTACTTGTGTTTTATTGACTATGCAAAAGCATTTGTGCGGATCATGACAAATTATGGATAATATTGAGAAGAATGGGTATTCCCAAACACTTGATTGTACTCATGAGGAACAAATGGAACAAGGGGACACTACTTGGTTTAAAACAAAGAAGGGAGTGTGTCAGGGTTGTATCCTTTCCCCACACTTATTCAATCTATATGCTGAGCAAATAATCTGAGAAGCTTGACTATATGAAGAAAAACATGGCATCAGGATTGGAGGAAGAATTGTTAATAACCTGAGATATGCTGATGATACAACTTTGGTTGCTGAAAGTGAGGGTGACTCGAGGCACTTATTGATGAAGATTGAAGAACACAGTCTGCAGTATGGTTTGCATCTCAATATAAAGAAAACAAAAATCCTGACAACTGGGCCAATAAGCAGCATCATGATAAATGGAGAAAAGATTGAGGTTTTCAAAGAATTCACATTGCTTGGTTCTACAATCGCTGCCAATGGAAGCACCAGTCAGGACATTAGACGGAATTCACGTTGCTTGGTTCTACAATCCACGCCAATGGAAGCAGCAGTCAGGACATTAGATGACGTATAGCACTGGGCAGGTTAGCTGCAAAGGAACTCTTCCAAGTGCTGAGGAGCAAGGATGTCTCCTTGAGGACTAAGGTGCACCTGACACAGATCATGATATTTCCAATCACTTCGTGTGCATGTGAGAGCTAGACAATGAATAAGGAAGATGGAAGAAGAGTTGATGCTTTTGAGTTGTGGTGCTGGCGAAGAATATTGAAAGTACCATGGACTGCTAAAAGAACTAACGTATCTGTCCTGGAGGAAATGCAACCGGAATGCTCCTTGGAAACAAGAATGGCCAGACTTCCTCTCACCTACTTTGGTCTTGTTGTCAGAAGCAGATGTTCCCTGGAGAAGGATATTATGCTTGGTAAGGTAGAGGATTGACGAAAAAGGGGAAGGCGCTCACGGAGATGGATTGACACAGTGGCTGAGGTAATGGGCTCAGGTATATCAAGGATCATGGAGCTGGTACAGGACCGGACGGTGTTTCGCTCTGCTGTGCATAGGGTCAGTATGAGTTGGAGATGACTCGACAGCACCTAACAAAAAAAGACATGCCTTCTGCCACTAATGATGTTACTAATCTTTTTCTTTCATTATTTTCATCTTCTGACAGTATCTATCTATGCATCAATTGATACACTTATTCATTCATTCAATAAAATAATACATTTCAAGCAATAAAACATTGCTTGAAACAATCTTTATTTTTTCAACTTTGTATTGTGATTTTTTCAACTATGTATTGTGAAAGTTTACAGAGTAAGTTAGTTTTCCATGTAATAGTTCATACACATTTTGTTTTGTGACAATGTTGCAGTCCCATAATAAAATAACACTCTTCCTACTTCTTCCCTGTGGTTATTATTTCCTTTTGTCCTTCTTTCCTATCTATTCCTGCCTTCTGAGCTTCATCCCTGGGCAAAAGCTGCCCTTTTGATATCTTATGGCTAATTGAAAGAATCTTAACTGTATAGTAAATGATATTATAGCCATAAGATAAGCATTATAGTGAATCATGATTATCTTTGAGGTAAGTTAATATTAGTTCTGCATTTAGAATTATTTTGCTTAGTGTGAGTTTGACCAATATTCTAATTCTTTTGAGGAATATTTTCAACATGTTACAAGAATAGAAGATAGTTTCATGTAGTCAATTTTTAATCATTGCATTTATTGTGAAGTTTCATCAGTTTTCATTCACTAAAGTTTTTATACATCATTCTATAACTGATCCTAGGTAATGTTGATAGTTAAAAAATACTGTTAGATTTTAGGTATTCAATTTTAACATAACATTTTTCAGCTATATTTTATAAAATTATTTTTTAAAAAATCCCCAATGTATAGGATGTAGGCCATCCTGTTCAGGGTCTTTTCAGTATTATCAAACATATAATTTTCAACCCAAGATATATATTTATGTTTTATTATTTTTCAGCCAGAAATAAATAGATTTGCCTTTATGAAATTAAAACAGCTTTTATTTTTAAAATCAATTCTAAGTTATTTAGATATCTAGATTTTAATACATTAGTTAATATTGTGATGTTATTAGTTCATGGAGTTCTCTAAAACCATATTTTATACTCTTTAGAAAATATATTTGCTAAACTTACATTAACTGATAAGTCCATCCATTTCCCAGCTAGCTACAAATTCCATAATTCATAGAAAACAGAGTAGAAAATAAACTAGATAGAAATATGCCACTCTTTTTAAAAAATAAATTATGTTTTTAATTACATAGCTGGTATGAGGTGGCCACAATTTAACCTATAATATATTTTGTAGGAAATACAAGATCCACCTCTTTCTCAGGTTAAGTAAATTATCCAAAGGGAACTCTGCATTGTAACATGTCACTTTGGTTACCTATCAGAATTCAAAGCATTGAAGTCACCATAATAATAGAAAGATGAAAAAGACCAAAGTTAGTTTAGGATTTCAGAATATGTTACTATCTTTGTGAAGAAATGAGCCTTATGAAAGACATGCAGTATGGCACTACAGGCCTTTGGGTTCACATAAACTAATCCTCATTTCAAATGTTCTCCCTAGTTTCATCCCACTCCAACCATGTCTATAGGCCTATATTGGAGGGAAAACGTGGTGTGCAGTCGAGTGTGTATATTTGTTTCTCCTTTATTTCAATGCAGATGCACATACATGAGTCAATCATCCTCATCTCGTCGTTGATGTGGACAATGATCTCCTTTTCTTCTATTTAATAATTTTGACCCTTTGCTTTTCTCTACTCCAAGCTTCCACTACAACAAAAGCACACCCTAGTGTATGAAATGTATGTCTTATCATTTAGCACCTTATCAATGAAAAAGAACTTAATATTTTAAGTTTCAAAAATGTAAAAAAAAATATTTTGGGTGAAAATAGTTTTGAAATACATTATAGACTTCCTTGTATTCAAGAACACACACATTATCTCCTTTTGTTTGGTATGCTTCAGAATGATCAGTACGAACTCCACATTTTGTACTTGGCTACCACATCATACCATAACTCCTGAACAGGTTATGGAGGGATGCCTTCACCTGTGATAAGTGACTGAAAACCATTGCTTTTGGAGTTCACACACCTGATAGTTATCGTCTTTCTGCTTCTCTTCACACTATACGACTATGAGCAATCACTTCTTTCTGCCTTAATTTCCTCATCTGTAACACAAAGATGATAATATCACCTCATAGTTTATTTGTGATGAGTAAATCAATTTATGTATAAAACAACAGAGGTCCTGATCCATAGTTTACCTGTTGCCAATGAATCAACTTTGACTCATGGCAACACTATGTATGTCAGAGTAGAACTGTGCTTCATAATGTTTTCATGGCTAATATTTCAGAATTAAATCTCTGAGGCACCTCTGGATGGACTCAAACCTTCAACTATTTGGTTTGCAGCCAAGCACATTAACTGTTTGCACCCACTCTGAGACTCCTGGTCCACAGTAAGCACCGCATAAGTATCAATTGTAAACTATATTTTTAATGATACTGTAATTCTTGTTTTCACTGTATCTGTATGTAGCAATATATTTAAGCAACTTTTCTGTGGATTATTAAAATAAATATTATGCATTGTTAAAATTACCAGAGGTGGGAGGGAAGAGGAAGGGGGGAGTTTATTGGTGGTGGAGAAATCATATTTCTTAAGGGTAAGATTGCACAGCCAACTATTGTAATTACTATTAAAAAGTTGTACACCTGTAAAAAGTTAAATTGGAAAAAGTTGTGTGATACATATATTTATAACAATGGCCAGGCATGGGGGTGGGTGGGAACAGTAGCTGCTAAGGCTGCTTATGTACAAACATACACCTCATGGGATTTGGTTCCTTAGTTTGGAGACTTAGAGTTATAGTTTCATGGGACATTCCAGCTAATTGACCTAATAATATTTTTAGTGTTTCTGTTCTGCCCCCTAGTTCATTGCATAATGCCTGGGATCTTAAGAAGATTGCAAGCCATCATTCAACACACAATAATTTGTCTCTATTTATGTGGAGCAACAGAGGAAGAAGGAGAGTCAGGAACAGGAGGAAGATATAGAATGTGTGGCTAATTGCCTTCATGAACAACAGCAACCTTTGCCATGAAATCAGAAGAAATGGATGTTTCTCAGCTACCATTGCCTAACATTTTGATCAAAGATTCTATAGAGGAATACTGATCAAAGAGGGGAAAAGCTTAACAGAATTTCAAATTCTCATAAACTCCAGACTTTCTAGAGCCACGGAGGTTGGATGAAGCCCTGAAACAATTGTCCTGAGATAATCTTTAAATTTTAAACCAAATATATCCCCTAAATCTTCTTAAAACAAAGTAATAGTTTTGCTTAACTTGAGAATATGTCTGCTTTTAGCATTATGCTTTTTTAAGAATTTTCTATGTGGGATCAAAGTGACAACAGCAACTTGAAAGATCAGATAGGAACTTTAGGGAATCAGTGAATTCATTTAATGAGGGAGGAACAATTCAAAAAAGGAGAGTGAGAACGATTGTACGACTTGAGAGTATGATTGATGATACTGAATGTACATATAGGAATTATTAAATTGGTATGTGTTGAGTATGTTCTCAATAACATCAAAATCAATAAAGTGAAATAAAAACAAAAGCATGAAGAGTGAAAAAAAATCACTACAGAAAATCATCTCTTAAATGGTGTAAGTAGAATCAATAATGTGTGAACTCATACATTAAGTGTATACATGTATGTAAGCAAGTGCGTTTATGTGTATGTATGTACATTTTTTAATATACTTTTTTTTCCCCTTTTACTTTTAGGCTAGTTTCTGGACTATTGTGAAAGTTGGGTGAGAGTTTCCTGTATAAATGAGTTGTTAATATAAATGCTACTTTTGTGTGTGTGTATTTGATACTCAAACAATTACATAGCTACAATGCTATTTGGGTTGAACATAACAAGCTCCAAAGAATTTCAGCTCCAGTAGCTTCTAATTTACTTGACCAATCTATTCCACCACCCAAATATATGACGCCCCATTTATAACATAATAAATCCCAAACATTTACTGTCTGATGTATTACAGGTAATGGATATAAAAGATAATGCTCTCAAATAATTATGTTCTTCTGTTGCCATTACATTGCCATTATAAAGATGCCCTTTTGCAGAGATAACATATTGAAAGCATAGAATTTAGGGAGCTATGCGGTGCAATCTTAAGATAGTACAGTCAAACTGTATAATAAAACCATAAAATCTTCCATGAACCAGTGTTTAATAAAGTTCTCACTCTGATATTATTAGCAACCTTGTTTCATCCCTGAGAACCTAGAATGTTAGAAGGACATTTTGAGGATATTTAATAAAAGACAATTTTGAAGACCCAGTCCCTACATTTGTCTGCCCTGCATTAAACAGCACAGAGAAAATATTTTGGGAAATCCTAAATAAACTAGCCAGTGACACTAGCTAAAAACTTAAATTCTGAGCCAAAGATTTCTCTTTATTCTTAAATCACTTGGTTGTATCTAGTATCGCTGTCCATATGTTCAATAAGAGTAAGTGCTTTTATAAAATGTCTGAAAGGTAAACTATAGTCTGTCTGAGAAAAAAGTTTTCTGAGAAACGCTTATGGTTATTTCCTGTTAAAGACAAAACAACAAACCTATGAGCCATTTACCATGCCCGTTTTCTAGATAGCTCTATATCAACGGTATTAGGACATTGAACAAGACCCTAATTTCAACTCAAGCTATATGTTGGTATCTGGATTGAAATAAAACCTTAAAGTATTATGAGCCTTAGTTTTCTCTAGTAATATGGTCAACCTTACTCTCCTTCTTGCACCTGGGAGACAGGATGATTCCAGGGAATGTACATTAAACATATTTATATTCTATATAAATCATGAAGAAATGACAAAGAATCTTCCCATCTGTACACAATATAATCAAAGCACATTGTTCCATGAATTATTTCCCCATCAAAAGACAGAAAAATCAAGACAAAACAAGTAAATTCAATTCTATTGCCATGTAAGACATGCCAAAAGACAAATTTTAAATATTGAGTGTAAACTAAATAGAACTTAAAGCTAAAAATAAATCTAGCATAATAATTTCCATACTTCTAACACAGAATTTATTAAAAAAAAAAAAAAAAAAACTTACCCTGAGATATTTTAATATAGTGAGTCTTACTAGTAAATCTAAGGACCACATTATGCAAAACACTTGCTTAGCTGTTATCTGTTACCATGGTCATTACACCAAAGGACATATGTGGTACTTTAGAAGGTATAGCCTCAATAATACAACTTTCTTTTAATTTATCCTTAAAATAAGCCAGTACTCATTGAGATTAAAATGAAAATTAATGACTTCAGGAAATTTTAGTAGTAGAAGTTGGATCTTTTCTATACATATTATGCTAAAATTAAAAATAAAATTAATGCTAAAACTAAAAAAAAAAATAGTCAAGTCTATTCAACTTAGAGTCACGCCTCCTTGGCTTTCCAATGTGGTATCCCTATGGAAGGCGATTGCTGAACTTCCTTCTGAGGAGTAGCTGGTGGGTTTGAACTGCCAGCCTTTTGGTTAGCGGTCAAATGCCTTAGGCACTATGTGTTATTTTCAGCAAAACCACTCTAGCTTCTTGAAGCAGATGCTTTTGATGCCTTCACATCAAAGACCCTGACCCTTCCTCCAATATCAGATTCAGTTAAGACTAATCTGCTGCTTACTACTGGTAATATGCTACCTGTCAAGGACAGTTACATAATCTTTCTAGTTTCTATTAAGGGCCCTCTCTAAGGTTATTGGGATCCCTTGGTTTTGAAACTGTTTTCATTGGCAGTTTGAACCCACCCAGAGTACTGAGAAGAAATGCCTGGCAATCTGCTTTTTTAAAATTCATAGTCATGAAAACCCTATGGAGTCTGGGTCTACTCTTTAACACATAGGTTTGTCATGAGTTTACTCCATAGCAACTGCTTTGATTTGGTTTGTAAGGCTATGAGGATTCCCTCAATTTATGCTTAATTTTAGCCCAGAAATATAGTCTAGAGCCTCCAGAGGAATTTCATCCACTGTTTGTGCCAGCCTCTCCCTCAGCTAGTGTGTTGTGGAAGGGGTCCATGATACATCTCAAGAGATCTTGGTTAAATTCCCTAACGCCCACAGTGGGCAGTCCCTCAGTGGGGCAAACCATTAACACACTTGGGCACTAACCAAAAGACACCAAAACACAAAGAATATATAAGTCCTCACAACTCGACCAACAAGAAATACTATGAATATACACTGAGGTACCTCAAAAGACAGGCCTGGTGACCTACTTCTCAAAAATCAGCCATTGAAAACCCTGTGGAAAGTAGTTCTACTTTAACACTCATGGAGTTATTATGAGTCAGAGTTGACTCCACAGCAACTGTAATTGGTTGGTCCATTATGAATACCTGGAATATACATGTATGTTGACTTTTCTCTCCCTGTTTCATTTTCTCCACTCCTTTATGCCTACTTTCTCACTCTCTGCTTACATGAGAGCAAAAATTAAGACACTTCCCTAAACGTATTGGTTTCTGCCTCATGATGTATACCCATAACTTCAGTAGCAGAGGGTAAAATGACCACAGCAATGCATGTCTTTATGCTATTATCCTTTCTGAGGACCAGAATAGTTATCTAAAATCTTATAAATAGTGTTATGGTTGAAAGGATTGTTTTAAAAATAAAATTTAACATCTACTATATGTCAGAGAAGGAGCTGTGGTAGCATAGTACCTAAGGCACTTGGACTACTAATCAGAAGTCTGGTGGTTCAAACCCACCAGCCACTCCTCAGAAGGAAGTTTGGGCAATCTACTTCCATTGTGATACTGTCTCAGAAACCCAAGGAGGGGTCACTATAAATCAGGTCTCACTTGATGGCACATAACAGCAACATATGTCAGAGAAGGAGCTCTGGTGATGCACTAGTTAAGGCATTCAGCTGCTAACCAAAAGATTGGTGGTTCAAATCCACCAGCTGCTCTATGAGAGAAAGGTGAGGCAGGCTGCTTCTGTAAAGATTTGTAGACATAGAAACCCAATGGGACATTTCTCTTCTGTCCTATAAGGTCACTATGAGTCAGAATCGACTCAATGGCAGGGTTATAAGTCAGATATGTTGTTACATATTTTACATTAGTAAATTTACATTATTCAGTTCTTACATCTTATGAGTTAGTCACATGTCAGTCTCAGTTTATAGATGATGAAACTGTGATTCAGGGAGTTTAAATAACTTGTCCAAGGTCACCAAATTCATAAACAATTTAGGATTAAAATTCAGATCTGTATAGCACCACAGCCAATGTTCTGCCTACCTCTTAGGAGGAAAAAAGACAACAATCTTAAATGAGTTAAATGGTATATATTAAATATTAGAACATCATACATGAAGAAACTACAAGTTCATTAGAATGCAGGAAAGAAAGAAAAGATCAAAATTGATGTCAGAAGAGATATTGACACTTGTTCTTGAACATAGATTAGCAAAAGTGAAAGGAGGAAATGATGAAATAAAATAGCTGAACAGAAAAGTTTAAGGCCTGCTTGAGAAGATAAAGTATTATACAGATGTGTGCAAAAACTTGGAGTTAAAAAAAAAAGGAAAGAAAGCACTCAACATTTTTAAAGCTAAAAAATCTGAAGAAAAAAAAATATTGCTTCAAGTTGCAGTATTGAAGAATTCTGTGAATTCTATGGGTAAAATATGGAAAGACACAGGAAGCACCAAAAAAGATGGGAGTCACTTGTACCAAAAAAAGAATTTGTTGATGTTCAACCATTTCAGAAGGTAGCATATGATCCAGAACCTATAATACTGAAGGACATCCAAGCTGCACTGAAGGCAACAGTGAATAAAATGTTCCAGAAATTGATGGAATACCAATTCAGATATTTCAATAAATGGATGCAACTCTGAAAATGTTCATGCACATATAACAAGAAATTTGGAAGATAGCTACCTGTAAAACAAACTGGAAGAGATCCATATTTGTGCCGGCACCAAAGAAAGGTAATCTAATTGGATACAGAAATTATTGATCATTATCATCAATATCACATGCAAGTATGACTTTGCTGAAAATAATTCAAAAATTGTTGCAGTAGAAATTGCTAGAAATTCAAACTGGATTCAAAAGATGATGAGAAGTGAAGAGTATCTTTGCTAATGTCAAATGCATCTTGGGTGAAAGCAGAGAATATCAGAAACATGTTTACCTGTGCTTTATTGACTATGCAAATACATTTAACTGAATAGATCATAACAAAGCATGGATAATTGTGAAAATGGAAATTCCAGAATTTTTAATTATACTCATGAGGAGTCTGTACATAGACCAAGAGGTAGTCTTTTGAATCGGATAAAGGGAGAGTGTGTGGTTTAAAATCAGGAAAAGTATGTGTTAATATTGTATTATTTCACCATACTTAGTCAAAGTGTATACTGAACAAATAACCTGAATAACTGGACTGTATGCAAAGAACACAGCATCAGGATTGGAGCAAGATTATCAACAACTTGTCATATCCAGATGACACAGCATTGCTTACTGAAAGCAAGGAAGATTTGAAGCATTTACTGATGAAGATTAGAGACTACAGCCTTCAACTTGGATTACACCACAACACAAAGAATACAAAAGCCCTCACAACTGGACCAACAAGCAACATTATGATAAACAGTGAAAATATTGACATTATCAATGATTCTATTTCATTTGGACCCACAATAAAAATCCATAGAAGTAACAGTCAAAATATCAAATGACATATTGTCTTGGACAAATCTGCAAAAGAATTATTTAAAATGCTAAAACGTAAAGATGTCACTTTGAGAAATAAAGAGCAACTGACCCAAGCCATGGTATTTTCAATCATCTCATACACATGCAAAAGCTGAACAATGAGTAAAGAAGATCAAAGAAGAATTGATGTCTTCTATAATGGTTTTGTCAAGGAATAATGAACATACCATGGGCAGCCAGATGAATGAACAAATCTGTCTTGGAATAAGTATGCTCCTTAGAAGTCAGGATGGTGAGACTTAGTCTTATGTACTTTAGTCACATAATCAGGAGGAAACAGTCCCTGGAAAGGACTCATGTTTGGTATAGTAGAAGGTCAAAGAAAAAGAAAGTGACTAAACAAGATGGATTGACATGGTAGTTGCAACAATGAACTAAAATATGTCAACACTTGTAAGGATGGTCCAGGACCAAATAGTGTTTCATTCTGTTGTACATAGGGTCGCTATGAATTGGAACTGACTCACAGCCCATCCTTGCTATGCTTGAGCCCATCATTGCAGCTACATTGTCAGTCCATCTTGTTGAAGGTCTTTCTCTTCTTCACTGATCCTCTATTTGCCCATAGCATGATAATCTTCTACAGGTAATGGAAACTTCTGAACAAAGTATGTGAGATGAAGTCTAGTCATTCTCACTTCCAACGAACATTCTGCCTGCACTTCTTCCAAGACAGAGTTGTTCATTCTTCTAGCAGTCCATAAAACGCAAAATGCAACCATTGCCATGGAGTCAGATCTGACTCATAGCAACCCTTCCTTGGATTTCCGAGGTGGTATCACTACGGAAATAGATTGCCCACCCTTTCTTCCAAGGAGTGGCTGGTGGGTTTGAACCACCACCTTTCTGGTTAGAAGTCAAATGCCTTAGACGCTACACAGTCTATAATCTATTTTTTTAAAAAAATTGATATTGTGATTTAGATGAAAGTTTACAGAGCAAACTCACTTTCCATACAGCAGCTCACATACACTTTGTCTCATGATAGTGACTGAAATTCCCCTAAATGCAACATTTCCCCTCCTTCTTCCTCCCCATAGTTACCTCTTCCCTGTGCCCTTCCCTCACATGCACTCCTGCCCCACAAACTGTTTCCCTGTGCATACACTGCCCTTCTATTCTCTCATGATAGATCTCTGCAAGAAGTGTATCTACCTAATGTAAATATTTAGCTCAAATGCCTGTATTTTGTTTGGCTGGAATCCACAGGTGTGCGTTCAATTCCAGACTTGAAGGGCACCTAGGGGCCATAGTCTCAGTGGTTCCATCAGGCTCTATCAGACTATCAGATCAGCAAAACTGGTCCTTCTGTTTTGTTTTGTTCTTAATGATTTTGAATTTGATTCCACATTATTCTCCCACCTTATCCAGGATCTCCTATTTAGATCCCCTCTGAGTGTTTGACAATGGTTTCTAGGCATCATATAATTCTTCTGGTCTCATAGTATATAGGCTAAGGATCATATGGTATACCAGTCACTTGGACTAATTGTTTCCATGCATCTTTGGCTTCATTCTTCTTTGGTCTCACTGAGGAGAGACCCATCATTGCATGTAGTTGGCCACTTGCAAGATTTTAAGATACCAGTCACTACTCGCAAACAAAGGATGTGGAACAATGTTTTTTGTAGTACATTATACCAATTGAGGTTGAAGCCCCCTGAGACTATGGTCCTGAGCCCACAAATTCAACTTCTCACTCCCTCTGGGTAGCTGGTTCTGGCCAAAATGTGACAATGAGATTGTCTTGTCAGCTCTACTATATACCAGGGAATTCTGATCATTCACATATAAATAAACTGTCTGAAATACATTGAAACATTGTCTATCAACCCTATACATGGTCTTGGGCTCACTCTCCCCTGTACAGACATACATAATGGTTCAGCCCGTGCACTCATCTATTCAGCCATATATCAATGTTTACCTTCACTGACAATGAAGTACTGTATGAGGAAAAGGGTTCATCTTTGAGGTCTGTACTTCCCAAGAATTTCTCTATATTTTTTTCTTGCTCAATGCCACCGTGTTGATCACTCACAATTGGTACATTGCCCTTCTCTTCACCCAAATCAATATTTATCTCTATCTATCTAACAGTGTTCCCTCTTCTCCCCTCCCACCCCGGTAACCAACAAAGAAAATTTCCTTCCATAGATAAACCTTTCTTTGACTTTTACAATAATGGACTAATACAATATTTCTCCTTTTATGATTGACTTATGTCATTCAGCATAATGACTTCCAAGTTCATCTATGTTATGCAGTGTTTTGCAGATTCTACATTATTCTTTAGTGTTGCATAGTATTTCATTGTGTGTATGTGCCATAACTTGGTTATCCATTCCTGAGTTGATTGACACCTAGGTCGTTTGCATCTTTTGGCTATTGTAAATAGTGCTTCAATGAACATGGGTGTGCATTTGTCTGTTCTTGTCATGGCTCTCATTTCTTTAGGATATATACCTATTTGCAAGGGGAATGGTTTCAGTCTCCCTCCTTTGTGAATAATGTTGGCTGTTGGTTTTGCATAGATGCCCTTTATTATGTTGAGGAATGCCCCCTTCTATTCCTATTTCGCTGTGAGTTTTCTATCAAGAATGATGCTGGATTTTATCCAAGGCTTTTGTTGCATCTATTGATAAGATCATGTGGTTTTTGTCTTTTGTTTTATTTATGTGGCGGATAACATTTTTTGTTTCTCTAATGTTGAACCATCCTTGCATACCTGATATGAACACTACTTAGTCATAAAGAATTATTTTCTTGATATGTTGTTGGAGTCTATTGGTTAGGATTTTGTTGAAGAATTTTGCCTCTATATTCACAAGGTGTATTGGTGTGTAGTTTTCCTTTTGAGTGATGTCTTTGCCTGGTTTCAGTATCAAGGTTATGCTTGCTTAATAAAATGAATTAGGGAAGATTCCATCCTTTTCTATGTTCTGGAATAGTTTGAGAAAGATCAGTGTCAGTTCTTCTCTGAATGCTTGGTAGAATTCTCCAGTGAAACCGTCTGGGCCAGAACATTTTTATCTTGGTAATTTTTTACGAATTGCTCAATTTCTTCTTTTGTTATGGGTCTGTTCAACTTTTCCATCTCAGTCTGTGTTAGTTTACATAAGTGGCGTGTTTCTTGAAATCTATCCTTTTCTTCCAGATTTTCAAATTTGTTGGAGTACAGTTCTTTATAATATCCAGATATTATCTTTTTTATTTCAGTTGGTTCTGTTGTGATGTTGCTCATGTTGTTTCTTTTTCGTGTTATTTGTATTCTCTCCCTCTTTTCCTTTGCTAAATTTGCCAGTGATTTTTCAATTTGATTACTCTTTTCAAAAAATCAACTTCTAGTCTAGTTGATTTTTTCTATTGTCTTTTTATTTTCTGTTTCATTGATTTCTGCTTTAACCTTTATTATTTCCTTTCTTCTGGTGACTGTGGGCTTTTCTTGCTGTTCTTTTTCTAATTGTTGGAGATGTTGGTTTAAAGTGTTGACTTGGCTCTTTCTTCTTTTGTGATGTGTGCATTTATTGCTATACACTGGCCTCTGATCACTGCTTTTGCTGTGTACCAAAGATTTTGGTATGTTTTGTTTTCATTCTCACATGATTCAAGGAATTTTTGAATTTCATTTTTTATTTCTTCTGTTACTCAGTCTTTCTTAAAGAGGTTGTTGTTCAGTTTCCATGTGTTTTCTCTTTTTTCCATTGATCTTCCTATTGTTTATTACTAATTTGATAGCATTGTGATCTGAGAAGAATCTTTACAATATTTCAATGTTTTTGAATTTATTAAGGTTTGCTTTATGGCCTAACATATGGTCTATCCTGGAAAGTGTTCCATGTGCAGTGGAAAAGAATGTGTATTGTGCTTTTGTGGGGTGAAGTGCTCTGTATAGGTCTATGAGGTCAAGTTGGTGGATTATATTGTTTAGCTCTTCTGCATCTTTGTTGAGTTTCTTTCCAGTTGTTTCATCTTTCATTGAAAGTGGTGAATTAAAGGCTCCTACTGTGACTGTGGAGTTATCTATTTGCCTTTTCAATTCAGTTAAAGTTCTGATTTATGTATTTTGGGACTCTTTCTTTGGGTCCATATATATTGATTACAGTTATATCTTCTTGTTCATTTGATCCTTTAATCCTTATTAATGTCCTTTCTTGTCTCTTATGGTGGTTTTTGTCTTAAAGTTGATTTTAATCAGAAAATAACATTGCTGCTCTTGCCACTCTGCTGTTTTTTAGTTGAATTTGCTCGATATATCTTTTTAAAACTTTTAATTTTTAGTCTATTTTTGTCTTTGTCTCCAAGGTGTGTCTCTTGTAGACAACATATTGATGGTTATGCTTTCTTATCCTGTCTGAAACTTGAGTCTCCTGAATGGTGCATTTAATCCATTGACATTGATTGTAATTATTAACAAGTATGAATTGGTTGCTGTCATTTTTTTTCATGTGTTTTTTCATGGTTTTGCTGATTTCTTTGTTCCATATAATTTTCCGTGCTGATCTCATTATGTTTATGAATTGTGTTATTTGCTCTGTTGTTATTGGTTTAGTATTTACTAAATATTTGTGCTTGTCCTCTTTTTTATTGTGATGTGAAGGTTTATCATTTTTTCTTTGAGATTACAATGTGATTGATAATTTTCTCCCCAAGAATAGAACAGTCTATCTCATTTTGCAACTCTATTGACTTCCTCACCACTTAGAAGTTCTGTAACTACACAGTATTTTCCCTCTTTTTTGTTTGTAGTTGTTTTAATTTGCCAATTGATGTCTTTGGTTCTCTGTTTCCAATCTCCTAAGCTTATTTTACTTTGGATACTTCTGTAGCCATGTTGGTTTCTAGGTTATGTCATCTTGTGTATTAATGGTTAGTTGTTGTTTGCGATTATTGGTTCTCTGTTCAAACAACATCCTTTAGTATTTCTTACATGATTGGTCTGGATTTAACAAATTCCCTTAATTTCTACTTATCTGGAAATCTAATTTCACCATCAAATTTGAGGGACAATTTTGCTGGGTATATAATTCTTGGTTGGAAATGTTTCTCTTTCAGGGTTTTTATACACACCATGCCATTGCCTTCTCTCTTGCATGATTTCTGCTGAGAAATCAGAGCTTAGTCTCATTGGTTGTCCTTTGTAGGTAACTTTTCATGTTTCCCATGCTGTTTTCAGGATTCTTCTTTGCCTTTGATTTTGGTTAAGTTTGATGATTATATGTGTTGCGATTTTCTTTTGCAGTCTATCTTATTTGGGGTTCATTGGCCTTCCTGAATGGATATATTCTCATGTTTCATCATATCAGGAAAGTTCTCTTCTAACAAATCTTGGACAGTTTTCTCTGTGGTTTTCTTTTTCTCTTTCTCTTCTGATATTCCAATTACACATAGGTTATTCCTTTTCATGGTATCCCACATGAACCTTAAGCTTTCTTCATTTTGTTTTGATCTGCTTTCCTATTGATCCTTTTCAAAGAAGTATTGAGGCATTTGTCTTCAATCTCATTAATTCTGTCTTCCATTGCATTAATTCTACTCCTTTGCCCTTCCAATGTGTTGTCTATTTCTGAAAATTTAGTATTAATCTTCTGCATTTCTATCTGTATATTTTTACATTCCTAATTTTTCATTTATTTTGTCATTCTGTTCTTGTATTTTCTTCCAAAATTTTTTTAAGGTTTTGTCAGTGTTCTCCTTAATTTTTTTTTCAGTGTTTTCCTTGATCTATCTCTCAATCTTTTCAAGATATCTAAGTATAATTCTTTTGAATTCCATATCAATGCTGCTTCTTCCTCAGGGATATGTTCTGGGTCTTTGTCCTGCTCCCTCCTTTCTACTATTTTATCTTACTTCTTTTTGTGGACTGTGATGGTGTCTTGTCTCCGAGACATTGTGATGACATTGTTGTATTTAAATCTCTGTTAACCATTTGTGAAGAGCAGTGAAGTGTGAGTCAGTCTCCTCTTGGTGGTTGTTTATTGTTGGCCATTTGGTGGAGAAGGAAGTCGTGGCTCTCACTCAGTAAGTGGAGCTGCAGGAGGTTTGGTTGCATTGCATGGGTACAGTTCTCCCACTCAGTTAGACAAAAACAATGATTGAAATGCTATCAAAAAAGTGAAAGCAAGTGGGAAACACACACACACACAAACAACATAAATACACAGAAACAATCACCAGAAAAGGAAAGGGAAAAAAAAAAAAAGAAGAAGAAGAAGAAGAACCCTCATTATCTGTGCATGGGGCAATAAGAGAAAAGAGTTAGAGTAGGAGAATAATGAAGAAAAAAATGGAAAAATGCAAAAAGAAAAGCAAGGAATGGGGTTAAACATACCTAATAGTTAATCCTGTCAACTCATCTATCCACCCAAATATCAATATTTGCCCTCACTGACAATGAAGTACTGTATGGGCAAAAGAGTTCATCTTTGTTGTCTATACTTCCCAAGCACCTCTCTATGTCTTCCTCTTCCTTGATGTCACCGTGTTGATCACTCACATTTGGTACATTGCCCTTCTCTTCACCCAAATCAATGCTTGTCTTTATCTATCTAACAATGTTCCCTCCTTTCCCCTCCAACCACTGGTGACATTGTGATGACATTGTTTTATTTAAATCTCTATTAACCATATGTGAAGAGCAGTGAAGTGTGAGTCAGGTTCCTCTTGGTGGTTGTTTATTGTTGGCCATTTTGTGGAGAAGGAAGTGGTGGCTCTCACTCAATAACAACAAAGAAAACTTTCTTCCATATATAAACCTTTCCTTGGCTTTTTTACAATATAGACTAATACAATATTTGTCCTGTGATTAACTTATTTCACTCAGTATAATGTCTTCCAAGTTCATACATGTTATGCAGTATTTTGCAGATTCTACATTATTCTTTATGGTTGCATAGTATCCCATTGTGTGTATGTACCATAGTTTGGTTATCCATTCTTCTGTTGATGGACACCTAGGTTGTTTCCATTTTTTGGCTATTGTAAATAATTATTTGATGAATATGGGTGTGCATATATCTGGTCTTATCATGGCTCTTATTTCTTTAGGACATATACCTAGTAATGGAATGGCTGGGTCAAATGGTATTTCCAATTCCAACTTTTTAAGGAATCGCCATTCTCCTTTCCACAGTGGTTGTATCATTTTACAGTCCCACCATCAGTGTCTGAGAGTCCCAATGTCACTGCATCCTTCATCTATAATGTTCTTGATGTCACCCCACAACTTGTCTGGTATTTGGTCATTGGTTTTCAATATGTCAAATCTATTCTTCAGATATTCTCTAAGTTCAGTTGGGATATAATCAAGTTTGTATTTTGGTTCTCATGAACTTATTTTAATTTTTTTTAGCTTCAGCTTGACCTTGCATATGAGAAATTGATGGTCTGTTCCACAGTTAGCTCCTGGCCTTGTTATGATTGATGATATTGAGCCTCTCCATTGCCTCCTTCCACAAATATAACTGATTTGATTTCTGTGTATACCATCTGGTGAGGTTCACATGTATAGTAGTCATCTATGTCATCAAAAGAAAGTATTTGCGGTGAATAAGTTATTGGTCTTGCAAAATTCTATCACACCATCTCCAGTGGTTTTTCTGTCACCAATGCCCAATGTTCCAACTACTGATTATTTTTCTTTGTTTCCAACTTTCACATTCCAATTACCAGTAATTATCAATATCTCTTGATTGAATGCTTGGTCATTTTCAGACTGTAGAAGATGGTAAATATCTTCGGTTTCTTCATCTTTGGCTTTAGTGGTTGGTGTGTTAATTTTACTCTATCCATGCCATTAAGTCTGAGTTTACTTTGGGGAGGGAGCTTTTCCCCAGTTGTATTTTGAGTGGCTTCTGACCTGAGGGGCTTTTCATCTTGTGCTATATTAGATGATGTTTCGGGGCTATTCATAAAGTTTCTCGTAATACATCATTATTTCCTTGCTGTTCACAAAGTTTTCAGTTGCCAGTTTTTTCAGAAGTGAATGACCCCACCATTCTCCCCAGTCTATCTTAATTTGGAAGCTCCACTAAAACCTGTCCACCATGGGAGACCCTGCTGCTTTTTGAAAAACCAGTGGGATAACCTCCACCTTCACAGCATCATGCAAGCAACCACAGTTCCACAAACTGACAGACAAGTGGTGGAAGGGATGATTTAGATGGGTTCAATTAGATTACCTGTTTGTGTGATACACTACACTTATTTTGGTTAGTTTCCACTATTGTAGGTGCTGAGCCAAGGAAGTAACCCTGATTAAACAGGATTGTAAATAACCAATCTAAAACACTGAAATTTATGGTCTTTTACTCCTGTATTGCTAACTTTTACCCATGATGCCAACCCATACCCATTTAGTGAAATCAATATTCCAGATGATAATGATGTTGATTGTATTTTACTAACACTCACTTTTGGAATTCATATCATTATGTCAATCAGACAAGGAGAGAAAGAAGTGAGATTATCCTACTTCTCCTCCACCTTTTCATGTCATGCACTTCCAGGAATATATGAATCACTGAATGGGTTGCTAATCTCATTTTAGAGAGGAGGAATCTAAGATCCAGGAAAGTTAAGTGATTTATTCAAGGTCATAAAGTTAGATATTGAAAAAAAAAAAAAAAAAAAAAAACTGAGACAGAATCTAATTTCCAGGTCTTGAGTTCACACATTGATTAAAATACCCATACAGTTGCCTGTAAATGTTATAATCTGCATAAAAGTCTAGAGCCTACCATTGTGCATTGTTGTGTACTCAGGATTTAACATATATCTGGCAAATAACAACTCATAATAAATCATTCTTCAATGATCGAATGAAGGTCCAAACAAAAATAGCACTCAAAATACCAAAAGTGTGTCCAGGATACTCTGGAAAGAAAACATCATCTACACATGGCTTGAATCTCAGAGTCTGGTAAACCAATATGTGGTTGCTTTCATGTATATGGCTCTTCCAAGGAGGTAAAACAGTGTTTAAAAGAATACCAGATTACCATTCAGCTGTAATTCTCAATGTGTGATCCCCGGAAAAACATCAGCATCATCTGATAACTTATTAGAAATAGAAATTCTCAGGCTCCACCTCAGGTCTCCTGAATCAGAAATTCTTGGAATATGACCCAGAAGTCAGTTTTAACAAGGCCTCCAGGTGATTCTGGAGTATGTCAAGTTTGAGACCTTTTGTCACTGATCACTATAAAATCACTTTAATGTATTGCTTGGTGAATTAAGGCACCAAAAATAAAAAATGGTTATGAACTTGGAATCAAATTAGTATTTATTAAATGGAAAAAAAAAGAAAAATCTGAGCTTAGGTAGGGAGAAGCTTTATTCAGAAAGAAAAGGAGGAAAGAAAAAAAGACTATTGCAATGGTAGGGCAGGGGGACTATTGAAAGTGGGAGAACACTCAGACCATATGATCTGCAAGGATCTCAAGACTAATGGAAAAAAGCATTTTTATTTTATACAGACTGGATATATATATATATATATGTAAAGTAAAAAACACCCAGGTTGGAGAAGTATGACGAAAGGCTGACATCATCAGATAATAAATCAGAGAATGTTTTGATACTAGCGTATTCTCCAGGAAGGATCTTTGAGGAAGGTGTTGTATGTTGGATGATGCTGAAGATGGGCCAAATTCCAGAAAGTTGAAGGAAAGAGAGATACTTAATCAAAGTCTAATTAATAGCTTTTTTTTTTCTGATTGATCATTGTGAACAAGTGTTCTGGTTACCTAGTACCGCTCTGACAAGAATATACCACAAATGGCATGGCTTAAACAAACAGGAGTATATTTCTACAATTTGGAGGCTTTAAGTCCAAGTTCAAAGTGCCAGGCTCTAGGGGCTGGGTGAAAGCCCCTCAACCTTGGAGTCCACCTCTGCCTCCTGCTCCCAGCCCATTGGAGCTACAGACATTTCTTCACTCAGACAACTGCAGGCTGCTGAGGCTGAGAAGCCCCAAGGTTGACAAGTAAAAAGACACAGTCCCAATGTTACCAAACCACACAGCAGGCCATTATCTTACGTCCATTGTACGTATGTCCCAAGGTCGGCAGAGCATAGCAGGATGCTGAGCAACCACACAGCTACATGCAGGGTCCAAGCGTGCCATAGGCTAGACATCATTCTCAAAGCTTCTCCTTATATACAGGAAGCAGACAACATACCTGAAGGCAGCTACTCATATGCTCATAGTAGAGTCCACCATGGAGTTGATTACCAGTCTCATCATGGGGAATATGACATCCAGCTGGCCAGCCACACAACCAGGCCTAGCCAAGTTGACATACAAACATAACCACCACAACAAGCAATTCATTTCCTCATTTATAGGGCAAAAAATGAGAATTTGAAGGGTCTGTGTCTGGCTTTGTCATCAATAAGTAAGGTGGCTCCATGAGTCTTATCTAAATCATATGGGAAGGGTGTTTATTTGTAGTGAGCCATTTTCTAGAATACAAAGAGTGGTGAATTTCTCCACCCATTGCTGTTTCCCAAGATCACAGGGTTCATTCAGGTAAAATTAAACTTTATTACATTGTAACCAAGAAAACATTAATAAAGCCTGTGCAAATTCACTTAGTATTATAAGGCTATGTGTGACAAAATTGTTAGAATAGTCAAAAACAAAAAATAACTTTTAGTTTATAACATCAAATAATGTCGATAAGAGTAATCAAACAGAAACCCAGCCAATTGTCAGCACACAGTCTTCTGCCACTTAACTCTAATTAACCTCAACAGCCTCAAATCCACAGATCCTTCTTCAAATATCCTAAACTCTTATGTAGAGTGTGTCTAGATTTCAGAGGGATCTAACTTGGTAAAGGCATAGAAGAAATAGCATTGATTCACATGGTAAAAATTCCATTCTATTTTCAATTTCATTTCATTCTTTCTGACTGTATTGCTTTAGTGCAAGTGACCCTTAACATATCTTTAACACTTACTAATCTTCTTTTTAATAATAAAAATAGCACAAAGTGTATTTCAGAGCTTTCCACAGGTAATGCTATTAGATTGGCTGCAATTTAATAACACTGTTCTGTTATCTTGTATGTATTTGTTTAGATACTTTTTTATGGATATGAAGCTTGCTTTTCCTTTACAATTAGAATATAAATATGTTTATTTAAAAGAAAATAATTTAATCCATTTAAATGTTGTTGTTAGGTGTCATTAAGTTGGCTCCAATTCATAGTGAACTGATGTACAACAGAGTAAAACACTGCCTGGTCCTGTGCCAGCCTCACAATACTTACTATACTAGAGCCCATCGTTGCAGCCACTGTGTAAATCCATCTCCCTGAGAATCTTCCCCTTTTTCGTTGATCCTTCACTTTATCAAGCATGATATCCTTCTCCAGGGAATGGTCCCTTCTGACATGACCAAAGTAGTTGAGATGAAGTCTGGCCATTCTCGTGTCATAAGAGCATTCCAGCTGTACTTTTTAATAAAAATATTAAAATAATACTTAGTAACAATGAAAATGCTCTGTTTTGGAAAGGATTTGAGATGGAGTTTTGGCCATGGTGACACTGATGTGAGTCTGCCAAGTCCCTGCTCCCATGATATACAGTGTTATCGGGAGGGAGGCAAAGAAATAGTTATGAATGTTTAGGGTCATAAGTGTAGAGAACAATTTACAATAATGTTACTGGGACACCTCATCTTGACTGGAGGATTAAGAAAGATTTCACAGATGACTGGAGTTGTAACTGAGACTCAAAGAATGCAGGAGAACTGAAAAGTATTGTAGAAAAGAAGCATAGAGGAGACATTCCTAGAAGATTGGAGAGTATAAATATACCCCTAGCTTCAAGAGGCAGCATCTTGCATACTGTAATTGAGCACACAAACTAGAGGAGGGTGGATGATGAGTGAAGAGAAAGGTTAGATTAATGCCTTGTTTGCTATATTAGAGCCCCTTGATTTACTCTTGGACTAATGGGTTTTCCCTACACCAGGATTTCTGGACCTCAATTCTATTTATTGATGTCTTGAGTCAACTAGTCCTTTGTTCTGGGAGGAAATAATTAGGATGTTTTGCAACATCTTCAGCCTCCATTGTACTAGATAGCATTCCACAGTTGTGACAACCAAAAATGTCTCCAGATATTGACAAATATCTGGGGGGTGGGGGAGCACACACACACACACAAACACCTGTTGAAAACCTCTGTCCTTATTGGTGTTGTGGTTGGGTCCCATCAAGTTGGCTCTGACTCACAGCAACCCTATGTACAGCAACCTGCAACACAACCTGGTCATGTACCATACTCACAATTCTTGCTATACCTGAGACCATCATTGCAGCCATTATGTCAATCAATTTCATTGTGGGTCTTCCTCTTTTTCATTGACCCTCCATTGTAACAAGCATGATACCCTTCTCCCAGGAATGGTCCCTTCTGATAACATGATCAAAGTAGGTCAGACAAAGTCTGGCCATTCTGGCTTCCAAGGAGCATTCTGGCTACATTTTTTCCTAGAGAGTTTTGTTCTTCTGGGCAGTCCATGGTACTTTCAGTATTCTTCGCCAACACCACAATTCAAAAGCATCAGCTCTTCTTCAGTATTCCTTATTTGTTGTTCAGCTTTCTTATGCATATGAGGCTTTTGAAAATCACATGGCTTGGGTTAAGCACATTTTAATCTTCAGAGATACCTTTGCTCTTCAGCACTTTAAAGAGGTCTTTTGCAGCAGATTTGCCTGGTGCAATAAGATGTTTGGTTTCTTGACTGCTGCTTCAATTGGTGTTGATTGTGGAACCAAGTAATATTAATCTTTGACAACTTCATTCTTTTCTCCATTTATCATGATGCTGCTTATTGGCCCAGTTGTGGGGATTTTTTTTTTTCTTTTTTATGTTGAGGTGTAATCCATACTGCAGACTAGTCTTTAATCTTCATCATTTAGTGCTTCAAGTCAATATTAGTATCCTCACTTTCAGGTCAGGAAGCAAGGTTCTGCCATCTGCATATAATAGGTTGTTTATGAGTCTTCCTTTAATCCTGATGCTGTGTTCTTCTTCATGTAGCTCAGCTTCTCAGATTATTTGCTTAGCACACAGACTGAATAAGTATGGTGAAAGGATTTATCCCTAACACACCCTTCTTGATTTTAAAGCATGTAGTATCCCCTTGTCCTGTTCAGACAACAGTGTCCTGGTCTATGTATAGGTTCCTCATGACCAAAATGAAGTGTTCTGGAATTCCCATTCTTCTCAATGTTATCCATAATTTGTTATGATCCACACAGTCAAATGTTTTTGCATAGTCAGCAAAACACAAGTAAACACATTTCTGGCATTCCGTGCTTTAAACCACCACTCGTTTTGTCAGTTTGTCATAATGTAGTGACTTGCATGATTCTGTGAGCCTGGAGGCTTTGTCACTGGTATTTCAAATACCAGCCAGGTCACCCATGGTAGACAGGTTTCAATGGAGCTTCCAGACTATGAAAACTCAGAAGAAAGAAGGGACCATCCACTTCTCAATAAATAGACCAGTGAAAATCACTGCCCTTGTCGCTTTAAACCTATAAATAATGCGATTTAATTTGCATTTTTATCTAGTCTGAGAAGTAGTGTGATATAATGGTTTAAAAATAAAGACTCTAAAGGCACAGTGCCTGGCATCAAATGCTGGTTTGTGCCACTTACTAGTTGTGCAAATTTGTGTAAGTTACTTAACCTCTGTGTCTTAGTATTTTTACCTATATAGTCATATCACGAGAGTACAGCTACCTCATTAGTTTTTGTGACCACTAAATGATTTTAAGGTATTTAAAGGCTGTAGAATAGTGCTTAGCAGTAAGTATAATGTAAATGTTTGGTAAATGAATAAAAAACCTTTGTGAGGAGAGTAGGATTAAGAGGGGCAGACCAAAGGCAGGAAGAAGGGTGTTAAAATTAATTTTGAACTTGAACCCTTCCTAAACACCTTCATTAGGAAATAGCTCTGCCCTCCTGCAAATTCACATGAAATTCTAGACACTGTGTGGTATATTTCATCTTATTCCATTCGTTATGATGTATAGCCACATTTTCAGTGTATCTATCCACAGTGCTGTGTTAGGAGTGTACACACAATAAATATATCTTAAATGAAATAATAGAGGAAAATACCATGCCAAATAGCAGTCTTTTCTGATGAAGGCAGGGATCCATTTTACACAAGGTTGGACTGCACAGGTTATTTTAGGAGCCAAAGGTAGAACAATGTTTGGGATACACTGTTACTGTTCCTTTGATTATTCCCTGGATTCTAAACTAACAAAATAGTCCCTTTCTTTCGGAGCTCTAGTAGAGTAGTGCCTAAGGCACTTGACTGCTAACCAGAAGGCTGGCGGTTCGAACCCACTAGCCACTCCTACGAGGAAGGTTGGGCAATCTATTTCTGTAGCGATACCACTCCTTGGAAGGAAGGTTGGGCAATCCTACTTCCGTAGTGATAGTGCCTCGGAAACCCAAGGAGGGGTCGCTATGAGTTGGGGCCGACTCGACGGCAAATAACAACAACAACAACTGCCTTGGAAACCCAATGAGATGTCACTATGAGTCGCGTCTGACTTGATGGCACATAACAACAAAAACAACATAGTGGACAGAATTTGAAGAATGTCCCCAATAATGTTACTTTTTAAAATTCCTTGCCCAGTATTCCTTACAAGGAGAGGCTGCTGGGTTTGAACCGCCAGCCTTCTGGTTAACAGTCAAATGCCTTAGGTACTATGCTACTAGATCTCCCTGAGTATGTGTAGAATTTGTTAATATGATGATATATCACCCCCATGATTGTTATATAACAAAAGGGAGATTATCCAGGTGGGCTTAATCTAATCATATGGATTTAATCACATGAAAGTAAAATTTTCTCCAGCTAGTGATGGAAGCCCATGTTTTGGTGTGTAGTTGCTGGCTTGGAAGACAGAGTTGACCAAAAGAAAAATCTGAGAGCATCTTTTAGGAGCTAAGAGTGGCCCCTTGCCAACAACTGGCAAGAAGATAGGACTTCAATTTTACAACAGTAAGAATAAGAATTACACCAACAACCTGAATGAACTTAGAAGTGAATTCTTCCCCACAGGTACCAAATAAGGGCTCAAGAAGGTAGACACCTTAATTTTGGTCTTGTGAGCCCCAGGCCAGAGATATAAGTAGAGCTTTCCCAGACATTTGACTTCAGCGTTGTGAGCTAATAATGGATGTTATTTTATACTGTGAAATGTGTTCTGGTTTGTTAGATAGCAATAGAAAATGAATAAACTCCTTAAGGGGCTGGCAAGTGTCAGTCTTAAGTGGGATTCCGTTAGTGTCTGAAGTGTACGTCTACTTGCTTACATATCCATTTTATAATGCTTGCGTGGTAAGAACCACTAGAGCAACTGCAAAACAATTACAGAATGACAAGCAACACAATGGATGAATCTCATGAGAATACATTAAGAGATTTAAAAAAGACAAAAAGGAATATTCACTATATAATTCTATTTATATAATATTAAGAAAAGAGGCAAAACTGAATTACAATGTTTATGGAATACATGCATAAGTACCAAATATATGTGTGTGTGTGTGTGTGTGTGTGTGTGTGTATAAAAGAACAATGAACTGATTATCATGTAACTGAGGGTAGTGCCTTTGGAGGGGAGAAGTGAATAATGGTGTGAAGGGACATGGAAGTGGAGGGGGCCTCTGTGGTACTGACAGTGTGGTATGTCGTGACCTGGGGAGTAACTACAAGTGTACTTACCTTATGAACATTCATTGACATGCATATTTTATCTTATGTACTTTTCTCTATGTTGTATTTGAAAAATGTTTTAAAGCCAATAAAGATCTGAAGGGCATTATGCAGATTCACTTTATTTTAATGCATGGAGTCAGAGGCTCAGAAAGCCTTTAGGAAGGAAAATGGATGAGAAATGTCATGTAATGTCTCCCGAGAGCCAAAAAGCCTTGGCTCTCCTCTAGTGAAGGCTGCATCTCTTCTGATACATCTGAGAAATGTCACTGGAAGACTCCTTGTGCCGGAAAACACCATATCTTTGCTTTATCTGGGCTCATGAAACAATTTTGTCTTCTCCCTTTATTTATTTAAATATATATATATATACATATATATGCATGTATGTGCATACACACAAACACACACATATTTTCAGAGTCAACATCTTTTGAACATGAAGATAAATTACCGCTGGAAGAGTTGATGACTGCCTTGATTCACCATCTCTGCTATTTTCTTGAAACATCTCATTTTCTTCCTGTTCTTTGCTTCTACCAGAAGTGCTCTGGAGATATTGCCAGGGATACTGGTGCTAATGCATCCTGCATTATTATATCCACTGATGTGCTAGCCCCATTTACATCAGTGGGACTGGACTGAGGCAGTAATAAACTGTTACTTACTTTATCCCTTCCCTAAACCAGTGTCCTTGATATTTAGAAGTATGCTGGTCTAGTCCAACTGTCTATAAAATATATGTATATATTTTTTTCTTTAAAAATACCTATTTGCACAGTGAGATAACTCAGAGGGCAGGAATGTACAGGAAAGAAGGAGACAGAGAAAAGTTAACCACAAGGAGGAAGTGGGAAAAGAGTTGTTACAATGTGGAGACTGCAGTCAATGTGATGAAACAAAATGGGTATGAACTGTTGCATAGAAAATGAATTTGCTCTGTAAACTTTCACCCAAATCACAATTTTTAAAAAATGCCTAAAATGGGAACTTCATCACCATCAATGCCATTCAGTAGCACAAGACCCAAGCTATCTGGTAGGAGATAGGGTAGATGTCCATTAACTGTGGTATCCTAAACTAGGATTCAACTGGGATGGATAAGAGCATAGTCTATCCACATAAAATTGAAAGGAAATGTTTTTTGTTTAAGCTTATAGATATGCTTGCATGAGTTTCTAAGGGTATTCAGGAATAAGATGAAACAAGCTGGACTCTCAATACTGTAATACCTGTAAAACTTGGCCCCACCTAGCTCAAGTACTGATTCTCTCACCCTGTTTCACGAAAGCCTTTCTCATACCTATTTCTAAGTGGATTCAATGCATCTCCTCTCACAACTCCCCAATTTGGAATATCTTACCTCTTCTTTTTCCATCCAAATCCTACCCATCTTCCAAATAACAACTAAAGGCTAACTTCCTCCCTAAAGTCTCTTCTAAACATACCAACATAGAGCTATTTTTCCTATTACCCTTTATCATTCTTTAATTACATTCTATTTAATTGGCATCTAATTATGTTATACTTATTGTAATAGACTAGATGTTCCTTAAAAGGAAAATATTTCTTTTATATCAGTTGCATCATTCCAGAACATGCTAACTGCTGAAGGGGAGACACAGTGGAGAGTCATGGGAGCATTCATTTCAAAAGCTGCTTTTTGTTTGAAGGGAAAATAAACTTATCTAACCCAACACTATAAATTATAGAAACCTGAAGGGAATACAATTGAACCAAGGGAATCCTGGCACATATAACTTTGGGTAGTTGGTAGGTAGTCAAAAAATACATATTAATTTGATTGATTGATTTAATATGGCAATGAATAGAGAGAGTGCTTTTTCTGGAAACACAGAAAAGAGTTTATTATCTAAGGGAGAGTTGCAAGTTCAAAATGATAAACTAACCTAAGATAAAATTAGTTAAAAATAACCCTCATTTTTAGCAATAGCTTAGGCTCTGCCTAACTCGAAGTGAAGCAGAGTCATCATCATCTCTGATTCATCATCACAATCTTCATCATCAGTATCTATAGTTAATATGCATTCATACCTTTTACAAGATATATCTCATTTGATCTACTAACATCCTAGGGAAAAGGAATTATTATCATTATCACTGTTCTACAAATTGAGGTTTAGAGAGGTTGTCTTCATTTCCTCTTGCTTCCATAACATATCACCACAAACTCTAGTGGCTAAAAAGCATGACTATATTATTTTATGTTTCTAGATGTCGAAAGTCTACCATGGGCTTCATTGGGACACGATCAAGGTATTAAAATGGCTGTATTCACTAGAGGTTCTTAGGGGAATCTGCTTCCTAACCTTCCCCCATGTGTGGAGGCCACCTGCATTTCTTAGCATAACAACCCAACAGTGTAGTGTCTTCAAATCTTCTAACCTTTGCTTCTGTCACCATATCTGTTTCTCTGACTCTGACCCTTCTACTTTCTCTTACAAGGACCCGTGGAATTATATTGGTCTCACTCAGAAAATCCAGGATCATCTCCCTATGTCAAGGTCTTGAATTTAATCACATCTGCAAAGTCCCTTTTGACATGTAATGACACATATATACACGTTCTGGGAATTAGGATGTGAACATTTGTTTGCAAGGTGGGGACCATTATTCTAAAAACTGCAGAAGTTAAATAACTTTCCCAATGTCTCAAAATTGGAAGGCAGAGATGGAATTGAAATCCCTTGACACCTAACCCTGTGCTCTTAATATCTACATACACTTACTTCTCTTACTCATGTGGCATTCCTGTTTGTCCCTGACTTTCTTTCAGGGAATTACAAGAAACAAAGAAAAACATATAACCATAGTAATTAATTAACCCAAAGTTGAACTCCCAGTTCTGCAAGTTGTCAAGATGTCCTTCAACATGGCAGAGACTAAAACAAACAAACAAACAAAAAAATCCATTTGTTGTCAACAGTTACATAGTGGGGAGGTCATATGACTTATAGTATATGGCCGTGTTGCCAACAGTGAGATTCACCTAACTGGAAAAAACAATAGTACGCAACTAAATATGAATAAGCTAATCAGCCCAAGGGTTACAGGAGAGGAGAGACAACTGAGGGATGCCCAAAGTAGCAGGCAGGAAGAGCAGGAGAAAGGTGATTAAAAGCCAGGAAGCCAGAGAGAAGAGCAATCAGCTGAAGGGATTAGGTGAGGAGAGGAAACTCAG
>NW_006921730.1:1060724-1080081 GCF_000298275.1 Orycteropus afer afer
GATGATGGGCTCAAGTATAGCAGGGATTGTGGGGCTGGCGCGGGATCGGGCAGTGTTTCATTCTGCTGTGCATGGGGTCGCTATGAGTCGGAAACAACTCGACGGCACTTAACAACAACAACAACAAATAAAAATAAATAAATAAATACTCATTTGAAAAACATTCCTAGTCAATTATCAAATGAGAAAAAGAGGCACATCTGAATGGCATCCCCAACTTTATATTTTCCAACTCACATAATCTGATTGGAAGCACAGTTTGAAGGTCTAATTACAGGTAGTCCCTGACTTACAATGTATTGGAGTTATGACAAACCACAGTCACAACAATCCTTTACATATATATATATATATATATATATATATATATTATTGTTAGTAATATGTACTTAGCATATGTACAATGATGTATGCTATACATACAATGTTGCTAAGCATAATTTGCTCATATTATCATTTTCATGCCAACCCCTAAAGACAAATAAAGATCAGAGTTACAAAGATATTGATAATAAAAGTCAGTAATAGTGAAAAATAAAATAATGATGTATTTGACTTAAGTCAGAACAGAATCACCTCCTAATTCAGGAATTATCTGCATTTAATAATTGAATATGTTTATGCAGAAAGGCATGAGAGAGAGAACACAAAGAGCAAAAGGGAGGCAGTAACACCAGCAGAGTTCTTCTACATACCATTTCCTAACTCACTACTACATTTTGGAGGAAACTCACTGAACATAAGTTGTAAAGGTAAGGATAGCTAAGAAAACCCAAAATCAAATCCACTGCCGTCAAGTCAATTCCAATTTAAGGCAACCATTTTTGGAGAAAGCAGAACTGCCCCATAGGGTTTCCAATGCTGTAAATCTTTATGGAAGCAGACTGCCTCATTTTTCTCTTGAGGAATAGCTGGTGTGTTCAAACCTCTGACCTTTTGATTTGCGACTGAATCTTTTAACCACTATGACACAAGAACCTGTATATTTCAGAGCTGGGAGGCTGAAGGGCTAACTTGACAATAATTGGTACCACAGCAAAGTCTAAACCATGTTTCTCAGAGGGTGGGCAACAATCACTCCACTGGAATTACCCAGAGTTAATTTTTATACCATTCCTTAGTTCACTCCAACAAACTAAATTAAATCTTGCAAGTTCTCAAGATGGCTCTTACTCATATTAAATTGTGGGAGCCTCTGGGTAAGGAAAGAAAGATCATTGTGTATGTGGAGGGGGTGGGGGAGTAAAACAAGTATCAAAAGACTTGGAAGAAAGTTTCATAGTTGAGGATATTAAAGACTTAACACAAACAGCACTAATAAGTGGCTAACAAAAATTGACTTATACTGTCAGTATATAGGGAGCTCTGGTGGCATAGTGCTTAAAGCACTTGACTGCTAACCAGAAAGCTGGTGGTTCAAACCCACCAGCCACTCCTCAGAAGGAAGGTTGTGCAATCTACTTCTGTAGTGATACGGCCTCAGAAACCCAAGGAATGATCACTGTGAGTCAGATCTGAGTAGACGACAGTAAGTTTGTTCTTTGTTTTATTTTTGTTTTGGTCAGTATATACTATCCCATAGGTATAAATTCCCTTGGACTTCAGATATTAATTATAACCAAAGGGAATCCAGATAATGCCCAACTCAGGAAAAGCAACTCTGCTCACTATGAAGCCCTTCCATCATTTCAAAGGACATGCACAATCATATAATCTCTCCGATCATGTGAATCTTGTTATGAACTTTGTCCTATGTGTTTAGAGACATAAAACGTTCATTTCTGATTATGACCACCCTGTTAAATATCCTAAAGGATTAAAATGACTCAATGTCATCTAACACCTTTTTATAAATAATTCAATATGTTGACAAATTTAGTTGGTGTCCTTTTTAATCCCAGGGATTTGCCTAGTAGGATCCAATATTTACTGTTATGGCCTGAAATATTTCTATCACCTGTAAATACCCTTTGCTCATGTAAGTGATAGTCAATGACAACTTTGCTCAATAATTGAGATTGACAGGCAACCTTCAGGAGTAGTGCCTTGATTTCTTTTCTCATGTTAAATTGAAACTGAAGTTTATTCAAGGGGTAGTTAAAACCCTCAATTACATCTTCTGAAAGTGGCATAAATAAAACCTCATTTTTCAGGCACAGCATGTCAACTACCCTTTCAATATGTCATATCCTGAAATTTGTCCCTCTTATATACAACGTCATAGTATGTTGGAAAATTTATTTTTCTTTAAATATCCCATGTTTTGACAAGCAAGCTTTCAAAAACAAAGGCACATTCTTTATAGTAAACACAAAACTTTCTCAAATTTTCTTCCTTTTCCCATATCTTCCCCACTGTCCATGCCCTTCTTTCTCTCTCTGTCTATCTATCTCTGTCTCTCCCTCTCTCTCTCTCTCTCACACACATACAGATACAAATACACACACACACACACACACACACACACACCCCTTGGCTGCTGAGCCAAAGAGGTCTATTTCCTTTCAAGTTGCAGCAAGGTCTCTGAGAGGCCATGAAGACTTATACTTTTCTCTCATGGTCTCTCCCATGGATAACTGCCAATGCCTATTAGGAGCCGAGTGAAAAAACAGAGTGATGGCTTGGCAAAACATGCTATAACCTTTTAGGTGGCTCATGCCACTGTGATAAAAGCAGCTTAAAAAATATGTTTGATGCAAGAATTCTCTTCCTTAATCATCTCTACATGGGAAAGAGGATCTAGGATATTTTTCTATATTCTCCCAAGTGATTTATATTAAATGTGCCCAAGGACTCTACAGGATTCCTTGAGGAGGGAAATATTCAGCAGGGCACCAGTTTTAATGGGCAAGCATATTATAATTTAATGATGTACAGATATCAGATACTAACTAGAACCACATTGATGACCATTACTCCCAGAGCTGCTCACTAGTAAAGTGGCATTCATGTTCAAAATGCCAACACACTTTTGTCCTGAGTTAATACCAAACAACTGCAATCCTATGTTGTTGTTAAACTGTAATTCATGGCAACCTTATGCATACAGAAAGAAATGTTGCCTGCAACCCTATGAAAAATGACAAATCAGAAAAATGCTAAGAACACTAGTCAATCATTAAAATAAATGTCAAAATCAGGTCACAGACTTTGAATAAGGAGAGAGTAGCCACAATTGGAGCTGATGTGTTCTGCCTTCCTTATTAGAAGATTCTGAAATATAATAATAGTATACCTAGATCCCACAATTGCATAGCACTCATTTATGGCTAAGAAGAGTGGACAACTACTAGATAGTGTGATTTGAGGAATTGAAAAAAAATTATATACTCCAATGATTGTGTTTGCATTATTTGACAGTTAATTAGATATTTGTTCATTCAGTCATAAAATGTTTATTAAGGCTTACTGGATATAATTTCTATTTTTAAAGCTTGGGTTACCACAGTGGGAAAATAGTTACATTTCCTGTCATTGAATATTTGGCATTCCTAAGGACCTAAATATCAGCTAACCTTAGAAGAAAAAAAAAACAGTTGCTGTCAAATTGATTCTGACTCAGGGTGACCCCATGGATGTCAAAGTAGTACTTTACTCCATGTTTTGTTGTTGTGTGTCGTCAAGTTTTTCAATTGCTCATTTTTCAAAAGCAAATCACCAGGCCTTTCTTCCAAGGCACATCTGGGTGGACTTGAACCACCAATTTTTCAGTTAGCAACCAAGTTGTGAACCATTGGCACCATCAGGGACTTCTCCCTAGAAGTAGTGATGCCTAAAGTCAGAACTACGTAATAAGAAAAGGAATACTTTCCAAATTTCTTAAACAATACTCAGAAGAAATACCCTTTGATAAAGAGACATAAATGTATAAAGAGCAAGAAGGATAAAGAGGTAGATTTACTATGGGCCAGGCTAAGCTAAAAGGCTTTGCACATGCCCTTCTAGAGATATTCAGTTGGCAAAGCCAAACAAATATACTTCTGGTAGAACATTCTTTTTAGTTCTCCACAATGATAGATTGACTGATAACCAACAATTGACCAGAATAAATGTGAGGGGGGAAAAAAATACCTTTCTTGTCAAATATTGTGTGTAATCACCATGCAGCTAAGCCTTCTTAAGTGATGGTAAGGAGAGATCAGTTCACATATACACAGGCACCCAACCCTATAGGAAAGGTAACTTAAGTAAGTTAGTACATTGAAAACTGAAAAAAAATATTAGATTTTGTGTGTGCTGGAATATCCTTAAACCATCATTATCTTTTTTTTTTTTTTTTCCTGCAAGGTTGATAAATGCATTTCACATAGAATATATTTGATGGTTCATCATTCATCTTGTAAGTACATGGTTAAATGTAAAGCCTTAATAAAACCACACAATCAGCTTATACAATAGCTTGTGGTTCTCAATCAATAACAGCCAGCTTCTAGGGGCTTTGGGGGAAGAACAAGGAGGCTTGATTAGAAATAATTGTATCCATTTGCTCTTTAAACATTCTCTACAGCTTGAATAAAATATACCCAATACACTTCCACACTCTTTGGCACACATGAAAATAACTTGATGATTAAAAATATAGGCATTCAAAATATTTACTGAATTTTTAGTATACATAAGTCATTTATTTTTGCTTAACAAATATTAAAAGCGGGATTATTATCCTGGGAAAGGGTAATATATTGAATAATTTTTATTTTCTTTAAAATAAAAGACCTCATTATTGAGAACATAGGGCAAGACTTACAAAGCTCCACATTAGAAGTGCAAACGCATAGACTTTACCTCAGAGTAGAAAGTCCACTGAAAAAAAACATGTGAAGAAACAAAGAAATATTCCAGGAAATCACAGTTAAGCTTTTTAAAATTAAAAGTCATTCCAGCAGGGCTTGTAATTGATTTCAAATATCTAGCACAATAAATCAGAAAGACTTATTAGCCCTCATATTTGGAAGCTTTAGCATTTCAGATCCATATTGGCCTCGTGATATTTAAATAAAAGTGCAGTCTAACACCACCTGATAAGAATGTAGCTATATGGACTTATAACAGTCTCCTCTCCATAATAAGAAAAAAAGAAAAAATGGAAAGGAGTTTCTGGCACCTAGAGTTCACTATAGATGACTTTGCTTTGAGAAAATCAAGTTATGATAAATGATGGAAAGGGTAAATCAAAAAAAAAAAAAAAGGAGAGAGAGAGAGATTGTCAAGCCAGGCCATTGGTGATTATAATAAACAGTAATAGACCCAAGTCTGGATCTTCCAAGCCTTTACCAAGAGCAAAGGTTTATTCCTTCTTAAGGAAAAGTTGATTCAAAGTAAGGAATTGAAAGATAGTATTTGAGTAGAAAGAAGGGAAGCCAAGTAGAAGCAGTAAATCTTTCCAAATTCTTTAAGAAAAAATGAGATAAGAGTGAAAAGTTTGTGAGACCAGAAATACAATTTGTTTTATTCCTGAGATTTAATTTTCTCAAAAATAGCATTACAGTAAGTAATACTTAGGGCTCCAATCCACATTCTAGTTGTTCCCATTCTCCTCACTCTCTAATCAGAGAGAAAATTAAAGAGTTTGAAATTTGAGGGGGAGAAAAAAAAATCTTTCCTCCTCCGCAGGTGGCCCTGGAGAAGAACCCATGTAGGTTTTGCAGCAGGGAGCAGAACACTTAAATGTGACAGGAGCCAGCAGGAGACCTAAGGATGTGTGTGTGTGAGGTTGCCATGTGACATCAGGAATCTTACCTCTTCAGAAAATAGTGTGGCAATTATTGCAAATAATTACTTTCAAAAATAAAGCTTCCTTTGGCAAGTCAGAATTAATTTTAAAGTTTGACAGTGTCTATTACCACAATGCACATTACAAAAAAGTCATGAACTAGAATGAAAATACAACATTGGATTGAACAAAAAGCAACTTGAAAGGTTTATACCCAAGAAATTTCAAAGTAGCTCAATATAAAGTTGTTGTGCTGATTTAATGCAGCTCTCAAATTTCTACAAGCAAAAAACAATATAGTATAATTTCTAACATAGGATCAAGATACAAAATGGGAAGCCTAGAAGATATAAATTAGGTAATCCTAAATTTATACTATGGATTTCCAAAAGAAAGTCTTAGAAGAAATACAACCAGAATGCTTTTGAAAAGAAAGAATGGTGAGATTTCAGCTCACTTACTATGAACATGTCATCAGAAAACATTAATCTCTTGAAAAGCACATCCTGCTTGTTTAAGTTGTTGTTGTTGTTGTTGTTATGTGCCGTCAAGTCAGCCCTGACTCATAGCGACCCCTCCTTGGGTTTCCGAGGCAGTATCACTACGGAAGTAGGATTGCCCAACCTTCCTTCCGGGGAGTGGCTGGTGGGTTTGAACCGCCAGCCTGCTGGTTAGCAGTCAAGTGCCTTAGCCACTACGCTACCAGAGCTTGTTTAAGTAGTGTCAGTAAAAAGGAGAGAAATCCTCAATGACATGGACTGACACAATAGCCAAAGAAATGGACTCAAATATAAAGGATGCTGAAAATGGCACATAATTGGGCAATGTTTTGTTCTGTTATACATAAGGTCACCATGAGTCAGAGTCAACATGACAGCAACTAACAATGACAAAAATTTACATATAAGAATACCACAAAAAACGTCTGTCAGTTTTTTGTGACTAGTGGCTTGCATATAGTTATGATGTTGGAAGTTATGTCATTGACAATTCAAATATCAGCAAGGTCACCCATGATGGACAGATTTCAGTGAAGCTTCCAGACTAAGACAGATAAGGAAGAAGGAAGAGAGAGTCTATTTCTGAAAAAAATTGAGCAGTGAAAACCTTATGAATAGCAGTGAAACATCGTCCTACATAATGCTGCAAGGTGAGCCTCTCAGGTTGGAAGACACTCAAAATATGACTGAGGATGAGTTGCCTCTTCAGTGTAGAAGCAACCTTAATAATGTGGATGGAGTAAAGATTTTGGGACCACCATTTGCTGATGCGGCATGACTCAAAATGAGAACAAACTGCTACAAAAATCCATTATATTCAGAACATGGAATGCACAAAGTATGAATCCAGAAAAACTAGAAGTTGTCAAAAATAAAATAAAAACTGTAAAGATCAATTTCCTACATATTAATGAGCTGAAATGGACTAGTATTGGCCACTTTGAATCAATCATGCGGTCTACAGTCCTAGAAATGACAAATTGAAGAGAAATGACATCACATTCATCATCAAATAAAACATTTCAAGATCAATCCCGAATATAAAGCTGTCATTGATAAGATAATGTCCATATATCCACAAAGAAGACCAATTAATAAGATTATTATTAAAATTACACACCAACCAATAAAGCCAAAGAAGAAGAAAGTAGAGATTTTTACCAACTTCTGCTGTCTAGAAACTAACCCAACATGCAATGAAGATGTATTGATAATTACTAGTAATTGGAATGCAAAACCTGGCAACAAAGAAGCATTGGTAGTTGGAAAGCATGTCCACAATAGAAATGATTCTGGAGATTACACGATATAATTTTACAATTTTACTGTTCATGGCAAGTACTTTTTTAAGATATTTAACTTTATGTTAAAAAGCTGGGGGGGGAACTCCACAAAAGCCAAAATATGACCTTGAGAATATCCTACCTGAATATACAGACCATCTGAAGAATAGATTTGACATATTGAACACCAATGACCAAATATCAGATGAGTGGTAGGATGACATTAAGAATATCATATATGAAGAAAGTAAAGGTCATTAAAAAGACAGGAAATAGAGAAAAGAAAAAAAAATGGATGTCAGAAGAAACTCTGAAACTTGCTCTTCAACATAGAGTCACTAAGTGAAAGGAAGGCATGACGAAATAAAAGATCTCAACAGAAGATTTCAAAGGGTAGCTCAAGAAGACAAAATAAATATATAAGGAAATAAGCAAAGACCTGGAGTTAGAAAACCAAAAGGGCAGAAGATGCTTAACATTTCCTAAGCTGAAAGAACTGAAGAAAAAACTTATTGAGTTACAATACTAAATATTTCTGTGGGTAAAATATTGAATATTACAGGAAGCATCAAAAGAAAATGGAAGGAATACACAGAGTCACTGTTCCAAAAAGAATTGGCTGACATTCACCCATTTGAGAAGTTAGCGTATAATCAAGAATTGATGGTATTGAAGGAAGAAGTTCAAGCTGCACTGAAGGAATTGCTGAATAACAAGCTTCCTAGAATGGACAGAATACCCATTGAGATGTTTTAACAGATGGATGCAATACTGAATACTGCATACTCATTTATGCCCAGAAATTTGGAAGACAACTGACTGGCCAACCAACTGGAACAGATCCATATTGTTGCTTATTGCAAAGAAAGGTGATCTAACAGAATGCAGAAATTATTGAACGATATCATTAATAGCAAATATAGGGAAAATTTTGCCAAAAATACTTCAAAAATGGTTGTAGAATTACATCAAAAGGAGCTGCCAGAAATTCAAGCTGGATTCAGAAGAGGATTTGGAGCAAGAGATAACATGCTGATGCCAAATGGATCTTAGCTGAAAGCAAAGACTATCAGAAAGATGTTTGCCTGTCTTTTATTGACTATAGATGACATTCAGTGTGTGAACCATAACAAATTATAGGTAACAATATGAGAAATGGGATTTCTAGAATTAATTCTCCTCATGAGAAACTTGTACAACGTAGACCACAAGGCAGTTGTTTGAACAGAACAAAGGGATATGGTGTGGGTTAAAATTAGGAAAGGTGTGAGTCAAGGCTGTATCCATTCAATATATTTATTAAATCAGTATGCCAAGCAAATTTTCTGAGAAGCTGAACTATAGAAGAAGAACGTAGCATAAAGATTGAATGAAGACTCATTAACAACCTCAGAGATGAGAGGATATACAACTTGACTTGCTGAAAGTAAAGAGAACTTGAAGCACTTACTGATAAAGATCAAAGATTACAGCCGTCAGTAAGGATTACACCTCAACAGAAAGAAAATTAAAATCTTCACAACTGGACCAATAAGCAGTCTCAGGATAAATGGAGAATATATTGAAGTTGTCAAGAATTTCATTTTACTTGGATCAGCAATCAATATCCATGTAAGCAGCAGTCAAGAAATTAGACACTGTATTTCACTGGGCAAATCTGCTATAAAAGACTTCTTTACAGTGTTAAGGAGCAAAGATGCCACTTTGAAGACTTGGGTGCACCTGACCCAAATCATGATATTTTCAATAGCCTCCTATGCCTGTGAGAGCTGGGCAATGAATAAGGAAGACCACAGAAGAATTGACACATTTGAATTGTGGTGTTGGCAAAAAATATTGAATATATCATGGTTTAACAGAAAAATGAACAAATCTGTCTTGAAAGAAGCACAGCTGGAATGCTCCTTAGAAGCAAGAATAGCCAGACTTTGTCTCTTGCACTTTGGTCATGTTATTAACAGAGACCAGTCCCTGGAGAGGGGCATCATGCTGAGTGGAGGATCAGTGAAGAAGGGCAAGACACTCAGTGATATGGATTGACATAGTGGCTGCAACAATGGGCTCAAAAATATCAAGGATTATGAGAATGACCCAGGACCACGCAGTGTTTTGTTCAGTGTTCATAGGGTCACTATGAGTCAAAAACCAACTTGACAGTGCCTACCAACAACAACATCACAAAAAACTCTCACATAATTCTAAAGCCATTTGTTCATCATATGTGTAGTTCTTCTTTTATCTCTCTATTCTGAATACCTGGAAAGGGAATGACATGACACATACTTTCTGTCCTGTGTGTAACTAAATGGGTTGAGTAAAAGAGTTCCCACATACATTCTCAAACTACTTACAAAAAGAAGAAAAAAAAAAAAAAAATCTCTACATCACTCCTGGAAATTTCTACTACTGGGAGAGGAAGACTTAGAATTAAGAAAATAATTGTTTCATGGAATTAACAGGACACATTATGGTTAGATGCATTTGAAACAATTCCAACATATTTAGGTACATTGTGTGTTAAAGGACCTTTGGAAGACTGGTCAGGAAACATAAAAACCATTCATCATGTTATTTGTATGGGGAAATGACTATGAAAAAGATCTAAGTAACTTACTTACAAATGATACTTGGATGCTACCTACTCTTCACTCAAAAAGAGTTTATTTAGATAATAACAATGACTTAGAACAAAGGAAATGATCCAAGCAAATGATTACACTAATTCTTCCCCACTGGCAAAGAATTACATTAATATATCTTGCTAGTTTATCTTCATTTAGAATGTCCTAGGTCCTAATTTCCCTTGAAAGAAATTTTGGTGGTGTTCCTTTTTCTCTCCTTCTGTTCCAAGTATATTAGCAACTGTTTTAATTTAAAAAACAAACAAACAAAAAACATTTAATGACAGGTACACTAGATAACACTTTGAAGACTAAGGTGGTGAGCCTGGACCATTGCCATTGTTTTTCAACAGCCTGATGTGCATGTGAAAGTTGGACAATGAATAAGGAAGACCTAAGAAGAATCAATGCATTTGAATTGTGATGCTGTGAAGATTACTGACTATACTATGGACTGTCAGAAGAATGAACAAATCTGTCTTAGAAGAAGTACAGCCAGGATGCTCCTTAGAAGTGAGAATGGTCAGACTACATCATTCATACTTTGGTCATGTTATCAGGAAGGATCAGTCCCTGGAGAAGGATATCATGCTAGTAAAGTAGAGTAGAGGGTCAATGAAAAAGGAGGAAACCCTCAAGAAGATGGACTGACACAGTGACTGCAACAATGAGCTCAAGCATGGCAACAATTCTGAGGATGGCACAAGCCTGGGCTGTGTTTCATTCTGATATACTTTGGCTCACTATTAGTCAAAATAGACTTGACAGCACCTAACAACAACAGATAAGCTGAGAGACAGAGCATATGATATCAATGAGATAAATCTACACAGTGGTTTGTCCAAGAGATGTCTCATTGAGCAAGTAGCTGGGGATATTCCTATACATTAGTTGAATAATATGAAAATTATATTTTGAAATTCAAAACTGACCAAATGTTTCATTTATTTCTGCTTTGATAAAACAAATGTATTTTACTAGATGGTGTCTTAGTCTGGCTTCTCTAAAGAAGCAAAAGCAGTAAAGCTTATAAAGAGAGAGAAAAATTTATCTTAGGAAAATGGTTCACAAAGTTATAGAGGCTGGCAAGTCCCAAGTTCCTGGATTAAACTTCAAGCTGGAAGTTTTTCCTGACTCACGCAGCTGCAGGGGCTGACGAGCTCAAGATTAGCTGGTAGTAAAAGAGGCTGTTTACTTCAGAAGATGATGAATCCAAGATCAACATGCAAAATGGTGGATTACTGGTGCACAGGACAGTTGTAGAACATTACAGCAGGATAGAGATCCACAGGAGGTTCATCAAGTTTCCCAGGATGTCCATTTATATATTGGAAGCAGGCCATACCCTTAAGAAACTCCCTTTCAATTGATTGGCTACTCAGAGAATATACATCAGATCTCCTCATGGGAATAATCACATCACAACTTGTCAAATCACTCAGAATCATGGTCCAATCAAGTTAACACACAACCCTAATTATCACAGATGGACTCTAAGTTTCTTTATAGCCCTGATATTTTATGGTTTTGTGAATCCATTAAGGAGCATTTGTGGTACAGTGGTTAAAGCAGTTGGCTGTGATGTAAAGGTTGGCAGTTTTAATCCACTAGCTGCTCTGTGTGAGGAAGATGTCCCATGAAACTCTATGGGACAGTTCTACTCTGTCCTAAAATATTACTATGAGTCAGACTTAACTCAGTGGCAGTGGGTTTGGCTTGGCTTTATGAGTCTATTTTATGTGAAATCTAATTAATTCTGAAAACCATAGAGTTAATTCCACACTTTCTGGGGAACAGAGTTCATCAGTGCACTAACAATTTTTCCAAAAACATTCTTGCCAATTGTTTCATATTTATTTAATTTCATATATACACAGGATCACTATGAAGTGGAATTGACTTGATGGCATTGAGTTTGGTTAGGTTTATAGTCAGTGTAGTAAGATGAGTCCCCAAAGAGAGATGGTCTGCCAAGTATAACACATAGAATGGTGTGCCATGAGCTCTGATAAACCACTTTCCATTTAAAAATAATAATAATTTTAATAGATTTTTTGGCCAGAATTTAGTAGATCTGTAAGAACAGCAAAAGAAACTAGGGGCTATGAAATAAGATCATGAAACCACTATGAATTAAGAAAACTATAAACAATGAACTAGGGAGTGGAAGCCTTATGATAAGAACAATAGCAGCATGATATATCTAAAAAGATAGAAAATCATAATGTAGCTATTCCATCATTAATTAACGGCAAATACAGTGGATATCTTATTTTATTTGGGTAAAGCAGAAATATTTTATTTCAACATAGAACATATCCATTGAGTTACCAAATCAAAAATTACTATGGTGAGGTTGGTATTTTCGTTAATCTCATATCATCCAAGCAGGAAGCAGTGGATCACTTGCAGTTGAGCATTTTTAAGTCAAATTAATGTTTAAATGAAGTGAACTATTAAGGAAATAAAGTTGATCATTTCATTTCTAATATGAACAATTTACTGTCAAGATAGAGACTCTAGTAAAAAGAAAAAAAATATAAAGTAAAAATTATTTATAGAAATATAAATAGTAACCTTTTGATTTAGCAAAATGGACCAGAAAAGTTGTTTAATTGAATAAGGCTCTCACAGGGACAAGGGAGACTCAAGGAGCAAAGAAACACAGAACAAATTTTTAAGGACGTATTAATT
Source organism: Orycteropus afer afer (assembly GCF_000298275.1). Taxonomy (NCBI): domain Eukaryota; kingdom Metazoa; phylum Chordata; class Mammalia; order Tubulidentata; family Orycteropodidae; genus Orycteropus; species Orycteropus afer. The sequence continues at coordinate 1,073,536 of NW_006921730.1, forward strand.
AGCAGTGGATGAAGTAATAGTTCTAAAACAATGACTCACCTAGAGGCCATGTACTTACAAATATCTAAGACTAATTAAGCTACAAAACAGAAAACAAACAAGCAAATAAAATAAATAAACAAAATGAACCCAAATACCAGAAAGCAAGCAGCCAAACCAAACCAATGTCAGAAGTCAAAAGCTCAAGAGATGGCATTAACTATAAAGGAAAAATAGGACAGGGGATTGGCACCACCAATAATACGGACTTTTCATCCTCTCAGAAGGAGGCTTTATGTTCTCCATGGACTAAGCTGGAGACAGAAGAGTGAAATTGAGTATATCATCAGAGAAGATGAGAAAAGTCCCTAAAATAATGTAATTTCTGAACCACTGCACTAAGTCAAGACAAACTCAGTAAAGACATGTTGGGTATATCGTTGTTCTTGTTGTTTGCGATCGAGTCGGACCTGACTCATAGAGACCCCTCCTTGAGTTTCCGAGGTGGTATCACTACTGAAGTAGATTGCCCAGCCTTCCTTCCGAGGAGTGGCTGGTGGGTTTGAATTGTTGTTGTTGTTGTTGTTGTTATGTGCCATCGAGTCAGACCATATTAATTTTATAAAAATAAAAAAATAAAAAAATAAAAAGGTTTTGTTTTCTGCAAAGAAAAACAACAACCTAATTGATTTTAAAATAAACTTGTTTTACTTATTTTAAAAATGAAGTGATGGTTAGAATTGGCAAGCTAGGAAAATTAATATAGGGAAATCAACACTTGGAATGGTGATTCCAGGACTATCTCTAAATGAACATATCCTTTAGTGGTAAAGTAAGATAGAGACCCTCAATAACCATGTTGTTGTTACGTGCCGTGGAGTCAGACCCGACTCATAGTGACCCCTCCTTGGGTTGCCGAGGCAGTATCACTACGGAAGTAGATTGCCCCATCTTCCTTCGGAGGAGTGACTGACGTGTTTGAACCGCCAGCCTTCTGGTTAGCAGTCAAGTGCCTTAGGCACTGCGCTACCAGAGCTCCCTCAAAAGCCACAGTCAAAGCTATTACAAACCTAGGTCTACAGAAAAGAAGAATGTGTTTTAGGAATTAAGAAAGGAGACAAAGTACTTTATAATTTTCACCTGAAGGAATTAGTGTTGCTGCCACCTAATAAAGCCTCCGAATTTCAATGGCTTAAAACAGTATTAATTTATTATTGCTCACATGTTTTTATATCAAGGAAAGCTTTGAAATGTAATTGCTAAGAAAATGAAAATGTAGGGAAAAGGAAAATGAATTGTGCTATGTTACTGAAATAGAATTCTTACATAGTAAAAATAAATGAATTATACCTGTAAGTATTGACAGGAAAAATACCTTAAAATCATAATGTGAAGAAAAAAATAAAATAAGTTCCAGTGGGATTGCATTGTAATAGCATTTGTGTACTTTAAGATATACAACATATTAAATATTGTTTCAGGATGCACACACATGCAGTTGAGATATAAAACATACAAAGATAACAAAGGTATCAATTACTTCTGGAAAGAAGAGGGGAATACAGGGTATAATTAATTAATCAGTGGTGATTCGATGTGTTTGTAATGTTTAATTAAGATATCAGATACATATAAGACAAAATATTAAGATTGGGTAAATGGGTTATGGTAGATTGACAGCCATTAGGGTTTTCACAATATTTTTCTCTGTACTTAAACTATTTCATAATAAATAATGTGTTATGCATGTAGAAGAAGGTTCTTATGCAGAGAACAATATTATTGACAGACTAACAAGTTTAATTAAATATGTCAGAGATAATTTGAAGCTGGAATATTTTCCACTCAGACTGGCACTATGGTATTTTTTCACAAATACCACACCCATGTAAATAATGTGTACATACATCTGGCTCATAGCAACCCCTCCTTTGGTTTCTGAGGCAGTATCACTATGAAAGTAGATTGTACAATCTTCCTTCTGAGGAGTGGCTGGTGGGTTTCAACCGCCAGCCTTCTGGTTAGCAGTCAAATGCCTTAGGCACTATGCTTTCCTTTCTTAGCCATTTCCTTCTTTGATCTCTGCCATTCATAAGTGCAGTTGGAAACAGGGAACTTAAATAGTCGATTTCTGCCAAATGCAATGTTTAAATGGTTGACCATCAGTTTCTTTAACCTCCTTTCAAAACACAGTAGCTCTCTCCTATGTATCACTATATTTGTAAGCTTCTAAGATGTCACTTGACTGGTAATCAGAAGGCTGGTGGTTCAAACCCACCAGCCACTCCTTGGAAGGAAGGTTGAGCAATCTACTTCGGTAGTGATACCACCTTGGAAACCAAAGGAGGGGCTGCAATGAGTCAGGTCCCATTCCAAGGCACATAACAACAACACAAGATGTCTCATGATCAATGTTGCTGGTTTCTATGAGTGAGTATGCATTTGTGCAAGTCCCCCCTCCCGTGAGGGATTCTCTTTTACTACTAGACATGCACAAACATGGACGAGATTTCTCTGCAAAAGAAGTATGAGGGTGGAGTTGGACATGGTGAGAAATGATTTTAGGTCATAAAGACTTTATTTCCTCAGATCTAGTCTTATTGGGCAGCATGTTCGGTAATTTGCTTTCTGGTAAAGCTCATTTTTGGTGTATGTGAGGATGATTTTTCTCTGTTCCTTTAATACATTTCCCAGTCTATTACATAATAATACATTTGCATTTCCCATCAGTCTGCCTTCCCTGTCAAGTATCACCTAGTGAAGTCTGACGTTCTCAGTCTTTCTTTTAAATATGATGCAATCTTTTTAAAAATTCTTTCCCAATATTGTTCAAACACATCATATGACCAATCAAACATATGCTCAATGTTTTAATAGTGTGTTTCTGTTTTCATAATGTTTTGCCAAAGAGTAACACCCCTGTACACACTGGCACATATACAAAGGGCTGGTAGGGGAACTAGCCAGATAGGGAGCCTATCCCACAGAGTAGGGAGATACCCGGCAAGAGCAGAGAATGCACAATTAGTTCTTTGGGGCCCTGTGAGACGGAAGACACCAAGGCAGTGCTTGAAATTTTAGGTCTTACAACAGAAATTTTATATCAACTGCTGTTTCAATAAATGCGATTAACTCCTTCTTTGTTCATTTGATAACAATTAACCACTACACAAATATAGCAAATGCCTTAGGCACTATGCCACCAGAGCTCCTATATAACAGGCAAAATGAGGAAATTATGTAAAATAACCACAACAAAAAAGTTGTAGCCATAATATGCCCATGCATGTTCTGTGAAAATTTCCTGACATTTTTAGAAATGAATTTTAGCCTCACTCATCCTCACTAAGTAGTATAGTAATGTTACGTTAATCACCTTTGTAAAATAAAGGTATAAGCCATGGTCAAGGAACCATGGTTCTAGTTTGGTAGTATCCTGGTAGTCAGAAAATAAATAAATGAACAGAGCTGGAAAGGGATTATTCTGGGAGAGAGACTGAATTAGAAACTTGAAGGTAGGCTGATGAGGGTTTCCTGATGGGAACCCAAACTCCTCATTAACAGGGACCAAGACTAATGCTTAATGTTACGTTTGTTGGACAGAAAAAAAAAAAGAAATTGAAATCATCAACATGTAAAAAATATTGGCAAGCACATTATGGAAATAACATATGGGATTATGCAATATGCACAACACATAACCTACACTATTTCATAAAAATGCAGTACCCTTTACATAGGCAAAGTGGCTGGTTGCTCAGTGATACTTAAACATGTCATAGAATTTTTGAGAGAGTTCAAAAATGCATAGTTAACTCAAAATCAAGTACTGGAGAAAATATGTTCCAGACAACTGCAGATGTCCTCAGTTGAAATAACATCTCAATGAAAATTTGTATTGTATGTAGGCGAGAGACTGGAGTTAAGTAAGATGGCTGAATGGATTTACATCATGAATTGGAAATCAATAAAAAAATCTGCCAAGTCTGTGTATGTACTTCTTTTCCCTCTAGATATTTTAAATTTAAATATAACCATAAACTTAACAGAATGTTTCCGATAAGATACACGTCTGTCATTGTATAATTTTGTATAAATATTGAGAAAAAGCAATCGCTATCTTCCGTAGTCATACTGCCTCGGAAACCCAAGGAGAGGTCGCTATGAGTCAGGTCTGACTTGACGGCACATAACAAAAACATCAGGTATATTGAAAAAACAGGATTATGTCCTAAAGACCTAGCTTTGAGAAAACAGGTTGTTAAAATGCATTCTAATATATTATTTATGTCAAATAGAAAATTTAAGTATAGCATCCTCTATTTATTCTCACAAATCCTTAGATTTCTAAGTCTAGCCTTATATGTAAGTGAAATATCATGTACATATAGCATAACACAATGTTACTTGAAGAGTCCAGTCCAAAATTTTCTCCTCTACTGGTTAGTCTGAACCCCAAGAATCACCACAAGCAATAAGTACTTCTGCCGTTGGCTGTGGTATGTTGTATAGACCCCCCAAGTGAAAACTGCATTTTTCTTTTCTGCCTATAGAAACAAACAAACAAATAAATAAATAAAACTAGGAAAAGGAGAGACATTTTCAGCGAATGGTGATGGGGATGAGGTAAGGACGAAAGCAAAAGTGCCCCCTGGAGCAATGACAGTGTATTAGAGGAGAAAATAAAAGAGGGGTATTCAACTCACTCAAAGAACACCGCAACTTTTTAAAGTTAATTCTGCCCCTAAGAGTAGACTAATTTTCTCCAGAATTTATGACATGTTTAAGTATCACTGAGCAATCAGCCATTTTGCCTATGTAACGGGTACTGATTTTTTATGCAAATTTTTGTTTTTGTGTTGTTGTTGTGTGTCGTCGAGTCGGCCCCAACTCATACCGACCCCTCCTTGGGTTTCCAAGGCAGTATCACTACGGCAGTAGATTGCCCAACCTTCCTTCAGAGGAGTGGCTGGTGGGTTTGAACCACCAGCCTTCTGGTTAGCAGTCAAGTGTCTTAGCCACTATGCTACCAAATAGTATATGTTAAATGTTTTGCATATTGCATAACCCCATATGCTATTTTCATAATGTGCTATACCAATATTTTTTACATGTTTATGACTTCAATTACATTTTTCTTTTTTCTGTCCAACAAATACAATGTTAAATCTTTGTCTTGGTCCCTGTTAGTGTGGAGTTTGGGTTCCCATCAGCAAACTCTCATTAGCCTACCCTTGAATTTCTAAAGCAGTCTTATCTCTAACAGAATGCATTGTTTTAGGTAGAAAACAGAAGTATTTTAGTAAGAGATATAAAACTCTCTGGAGTCCCTGAGTGATACAAATGGTTAATGCACCAGCTGCTAACTGAAAAGCTGCCAGTTCACTTTCACGAAGAGACTCCTCAGAAGAAATGCCTGGAAATCTATTTCCAAAAAATGAACTATTGATTGATTTTCAGTTCTAGTCTGACACAAATGAAGTCACCCTGAGACTGAATCAGTTCTGTGCAACTGTTTTTTTATTTTATTTTTAAAATAAAACTCTCTAACCTGCTCTAAGAAATAAGTGGAAATTTAGGGTGGAAAAAAACTAGTAGAGACCAGAGGGGAGGCTGTGGACAGAGGTGAGCAGAGCAATAAGACACTTGGAGGCAAGACCTGAAAGGCAACCATGAGAGTTTTTCATCTCATTATCCTGTGCTCTGGTAGCATAGTGCCTAAGGTACTTGACTGTTTACCAGAAGGCTGGCGGTTCAAACCCACCAGCCACTCCTGGGAAGAAGGGTTGGGCAATCCTACTTCCGTAGTGATACTGCCTCGGAAACCCAAGGAGGGGTCACTATGAGTCGGGGCCGACTCGATGGCAAACAACAACAACAACGATCCTGTTACCAAAAGGTTGGCCCCAGGAGAACTCTGACCCTATCTTCACAGCATGAGAGCCATTTAGCCAGAAACAAGTAACATATGTCTGCATTGCTAAGTAGTCCCCTTTCTGTACCCTCCTCTCTGTTTTTCTGTCTCCTGTTGTTCATCCTCTCTGTGTACTTTCTCTTTCCTATTTCATTTGAAAATATAATAAAGTAATTTTTCCAACCAAACGATCAAATTACTTTAATTTTGAAAATAATTCCTATTGTATTTATGAAAATTGAAAAATGTTATCATTTAAATGATGAATTCAAGCCATCTGCCTTTAGTTCCATGTATAATGAATATTTCTGGTAGAAGGAGCCCTGATGGTACAAATAGTTAGGCTGCTAGATGAAAGGTGGGCAGTTCATACCCTTCTAGCTGCTTCACACCCTGAGAGAAAGACCTGGTGATCTGCTTCTATAAAGATTACAGCTAATAAAACTCTACAAGGCAGTTCTGCTCTGGCATGGGGTAGCTATGAGTTGAAATCAATTCAGTGGCACCTAACAAAAACAGTTGTGGTAAAAATAAATGATATTTAAAAAATTGATAGTTGGCGGGGCAAGATGGCGGACTAGGCAGAAGGATTGCACAGACCCTCTTCAACAAAGAAAAGGGAAACCAATTAACACAGACACAGAAGATAATCT
>NW_006921730.1:1087451-1111856 GCF_000298275.1 Orycteropus afer afer
CAGGGTGCAGAAGAGTATGAAGGGATGGACACTGGGAGGAGGTAACTATGGGGAGGAAGTGGGCGGGGAGCTGCTGCATTGTAAATTTTGGTCAATGTCATGAGACAAAGTATATGTGAACTGCTGTATGAAAAGTGAATTTACTCTGTAAATCTTCACCCAAATCCTAATAAAAAAAAATTGATAGTTGCCAACAAAGCACATAGCAAAACATGTTATTTATTAAAAACTGATGGGAAAGTCAATTTCTAGATAAACTTTAGTTTGAAAAGTTTGGTTTTGGAAAACTCAAATTATAATTAAACATAAGAAGCCACAAAAGAAAAACAAAGAGATAAAACTGATAAAATTTGATATGAATAAAGGCACTGATTTCTGAGAAAAATATTTATTGAAATTAAACATGCAAAAAACTGATGTCAAATTTTCAAAAATTCAATAAAACAGGAATAAAAATAAAAAATTATTTAAATGTGCTAAATAATAAAAATAATAGAACACTTGGAATTACATTCAACTTTTTTTCATATTTTGCTATGCAATAAATAAATAAATACTTTCCAAACAAAAAGTGAATTAGTACTGAAATAATTCTGATAAAATATTTTTATCCAAAAAGTCCTTAGAATTAAAACAATGGAGTCAAAATATCCTGTAGCCTGTGGAATCCCTGAAGGAATTTTGACAATAGGTAATTAATTCCCAGTTATTACAGAAGATGGGATGGTAAGAAAAGAACTTCAAAAGATAGGATATCTAATACTCACAGTTAAGTTAAATGCTTTTTTATTCCTGTAACATACCCCACTCTCACCCTAATCACCTGAAACCTTCAATATAATCTGCCCCATCTGCAAATGCTTTCTGTGAGTGGTATGTAGGTAAACTTAAGAAAGTGGGCAATGTTCCTAACTTGAATAGATTATGGAGAAGAAAACAGCAAAGGAAGATAACAAATAGGTAGATTAAATTCAGAGTGAACCAGTAATTTGAATTAGAATTGATTGTGAGTATGTAAACTCCTGGGATTTCACAAAAATGTTAGGAAAAGCATAGGCTTTCTTACTGGACATAAAATAAGGGATGCAAATCAAATTTATATGCATCTCAAAGGATAAAGTAACCTCTAATGATTTCAGGATTATGATCAGGATCAGAGAAAATCTATCTATTTCTCAGAGTTAACAAAATGAACTCCAAAAACACAACTATAAAAATAAATAATAACCCTATTTTGTAACTGTTACTTATAGCATAGCCACTTTCAGAAAGAAAAATTACAGATTTTTTATATGACTAACCCTGTTTCCATGTCCCAATAGGAAAATATCATAAATATATAAGAGCTGTACATTTTCTGAGATAATTAAAACTTTATAACTGAGACCATGGCCCATGTGAGGACCATAAATAAGCAGAGTAGCTATAAAATCCTAACATTTAGAGAGAGAACAAAATTCAAAACCGAGATTTGAACCCATTCTGGTTGATCCCTGCTGAGAATTTTCGTTTCCAGCCCAGATATACTGAATCAGAATCTACATCTTAACAAAATCCCCACAGTGATTCTTATGTAAACAATAACAATTCTGGTACATTAATTGACATTAAAAAAGTTGACAGTGGCCAGTAATGCGCACAGCAAAACATGTTTTTCATTATGATTTTTATGTATATTTAACAACCATGTATATGTATGCTGAGCAAATAATCTAAAAAGCTGTACTATATGAAGAAGAACATGGCATCAGAATCAGAGGAAGGCTCATTAACAACCAGAGAAACACAGATGACACAACTTTGCTTGCTGAAAGAGAGGAAGACTTGGAGCACTTACTGATGAAGATTAAAAACTACAGTCTGCAGTATAGATTACACCTCAATATAAGGAAAACAAAAATCCTCACAACTCAACCAATAAGCAACATCATGATGAATGGAGAAAAGATTGAAGTTGTCAAAGATTTCATATTACTTGGTTGTACAATCAACGCCAACGGAAGCAGCAGTCAAGACATCAAAAAACGTACTGCACTGGGCAAATCTGTAGCAAAAGACCTCTTTCAAGTGCTGAAGTGCAAAGATATCTCCTTGAAGACTAAGATGGACCTAACCCAAGCCATGATATTTTCAATCACCTCATATAGATGTGAGAGCTGGACAATGAATAAGGAAGACGGAAGAAGAGTTGATGTTTTTGAGTTGTGGTGCTGGCAAAGAATACTGAGAGCACCATGGTCTGCTAAAAGAACTAAAGTTCTGTCCTGGAGGAAGTGCAGCCAGAATGCTCCTTGGAAACAAGAATGGCCAGACTTCATCTTACCTTCTTTGATCATGTTGTCAGAAGGGACCATTCTCAGGAGAAGGATGTCATACTTGGTTAAGTGGAGGATCAACAAAAGAGGGGAAGGCCTTCAACAAGATGGATTGACATGGTGGCTGCAGCGATGAGTTCAGGTATAGTGGGGATTATGAGGCTGGCACAGGAATAGGCAGTGTTTCGTTCTGTTGTCCTTAATGTTGCTGAGTCGGAGATGACTCTATGGCACATAACAACAACAATGTAACAATCATATGGGGATCTTGTTAAAATGCAAATGCTGATTCAGTATATATGTGCTAAAAATGAAACTTTTCAAGCAAGGGGTTGAACTGGAATGCACCAGTTTGGAAGCCCTGACGCAAAGCAGGTCTTAAGTCAATTTTCCTCTTAAAAAAGAATGAGACCCAGGCTTATCAATACTCAATGTTAGTACTTTAATAGCATTATAACATTATATCTCATGGAGATTATCTCTTCCAATTTTGAGGTTAGAAAACTACCATTTTGAGAATTGCAAATGTCTTTTCATATTCTGGGATAGACATCTATTTGTTTTAGGGACCCTCTCCCTTTGCCTGCTAGAGGGCCACTTAATCGAACCCTTTAATTTATACATGTATAAGTAACAAACAAGTCCACGAGAGCCAAAATATGATCTTGAATATATCCCTCCTGAATTTAGAGATCATCTAAAGAATAGATTTGATGCATTGAACACCAGTGACCGAAAGCCAGATGAATTGTGGGAAGATATCAAGAACATTATCCATGAAGAAAGCAAGAGATCACTAAAAAGACAAGAAAAGAAGAGAAGACCAAAGTGGATGACAGAAGAGACTCTGAACCTTGCCCTTGAGCGGAGAATCGCTAAAGCAAACGGAAGAAATGGAAAGGTAAAAGAGCTGAACAGAAGATTTCAGAGAGCAGCTCGAGTAGACAAAGCCAATTACTATAATGAAATGTGCAAAGACCTGGAGTCTGAAAACCAAAAGGGAAGAACACGCTCAGCATTTCTCAAACTGAAAGAACTGAAGAAAAAATTTAAGCCTCGAGTTGCAATATTGAGAGATTCTATGGACAAAATATTGAATGATGCAGGAAACATCAAGAGAAGATGGCAGGAATACACAGAGTCACTGTACCAAAAAGAACTGATCGATCTTCATCCATTTCAGGAAGTGGCATATGATCTAGAACCAATGGTAATGAAGGAAGAAGTCAAAGCTGCAATGAAAGAACTGGCGAAGAACAAGGCTCCGGGAATTGATGGCATACCGATTGAGATATTTCAACAAACAGATGCCCCATTGGAGGCACTCACTCAGTTATGCCAAGAGATTTGGAGGACAGCTACCTGGCCAACTGACTGGAAGAGATCCATATTTGAGCCCATTCCAAAGAAAGGTGATCCCACAGAATGTAGAAATTATAGAACAATATCACTAATATCACATGCAAGTAAGATCTTACTGAAGATAATTCAGAAACGTTTGCAGCAGTATATTGACAGAGAACTTCCAGAGGTTCAAGCCGGATTCAGAAGAGGACGTGGAACAAGGGATATCATAGCTGTTGTCAGATGGATCTTGGCTCAAGGCAAAGAATACCAGAAAGAGGTTTACTTGTGTTTTATTGACTATGCAAAGGCATTTGATTGTGTGGATCATGACAAATTATGGATAACATTGAGAAGAATGGGAATCCCTGAGCACTTGATTGTACTCATGAGGAATCTGTACCTTGACCAGGAGGCTGTCATTCGAACAGAACAAGGGGACACTACATGGTTAAAAATCAAGAAGGGAGTGCGTCAGGGTTGTATTCTTTCTCCACACTTATTCAATCTATATGCTGAGCAAATAATCCGAGAAGCTGGACTATATGAAGAAAAACATGGTATCAGGATTGGAGGAAGAATCATTAACAACCTGAGATATGCAGACGATACAACTTTGCTTGCTGAAAGTGAGGATGACTTAAGGCACCTACTGATGAAGGTTGAAGAATACAGTCTGCAGTATGGATTACATCTCAACATAAAGAAAACAAAAATCCTCACAACTGGACCAATGAGCAGCATCACAATCAATGGAGAGAAGATTGAGGTTGTCAAGGAATTCACATTGCTTGGTTCTACAATCGATGCCAACGGAAGCAGCAGTCAGGACATTAGACGACGTGTAGCATTGGGAAAGTCAACTGCGAAGGAACTGTTTCAAGTGCTGAGGAGCAAGGATATCTCCTTGAGGACTAAGGTGCGCCTGACACAAGCCATGATATTTCCAATCACCTTGTATGCATGTGAGAGCTGGACAATGAATAGGGAAGACCGAAGAAGAGTTGATGCTTTTGAGTTGTGGTGCTGGCGAAGAATGCTGAAAGTACCATGGACTGCTAAAAGAACTAACAGATCTGTCCTGGAGGAAGTGCAGCCAGAATGCTCCTTGGAAGCAAGAATGGCCAGACTTCGTCTCACCTATTTTGGTCATGTTGTAAGAAGGGACCATTCCCTGGAGAAGGATGTCATGCTTGGTAGGGTGGAGGGTCGACGAAAGAGGGGGAGACCTTCAACGAGATGGATTGATACAGTGGCTGCGATGATGGGCTCGAGTATAGCAGGGATTGTGGGGCTGGTGCGGGATCGGGCAGTGTTTCGTTCTGCTGTGCATGGGGTCGCTATGAGTCGGAAACGACTCGACGGCACTTAACAACAACAACAAAGTAACAAACCTCTTAAGGCAGAGGTATTTGGACTTCAGTCTACTTTTTTAAGTAGGGTTCCTTAGCAAAACAGGATCTGTTAGAATTGGACAATGGCTTTGTTTAATTACTAATTTATTTTATGTTTCATTCTCAAAAAGTCTAAATTTTAAAAATTATTTCTTCTTGGTAAATGTCTGTCTTTCTGAGAAGCAATTTCCCCAGAGAGTTATAAAATCCTGATCTTACTTTCACAGGAGCTCTGATTAATGCATTCAGCTGCTAACTAAAAGGTTGGTGGTTTGAACCCACCACCAACTCTGTGGAAGAAAGATGAATATTTATTGACTTGGAAACCCTATGGGGTTAGTTTAAAATCAACTTGATGACAGTGGGCTTGCTTTTTTTTTTGCTTTGGACCTTACCATGTAACAGGAAAAACTGTGTAAAGAAATTGGCATGGGCTCGGCTCAGCTCTACACTAGACTAATGAGTGGCATAATTTAAAATTCAATAGCTTAGTATAGGTTGTTGTTGTTTGCTGTCGAGTCAGACCCTACTTATAGCGACCCCTCTTTGGGTTGCCAAGGCAGTATCACTACGAAAGTAGATTGCCCAACCTTCCTTCCGAGGAGTGGCTGATGGGTTTGAACCACCAGCCTTCTGGTTAGCAGTCAAGTGTCTTAGGCACTATGCTACCAGAGCTCCCAGTAGAAGATCTTGATTATCTTATCTGGTGAATAAAATTCACTTCAGACATTTGTAGTGAAGAATGGCACATAGGCTTGAGGAGGAAGGAGACAATATGGATGTTGTAGTGTTCTAAGTCTTCTGAGAAAAGATACGAAAGGGACTAGAGAAGGAAACTGTTTCTCAGAGGCACAAAGGAAAGCATACATAAGAACTGAGATTTCCAGTTCTGAGGATATTCCCATTGTGGGGTTGAGTTTGTCTTCTAGTAGCACAGTGAAGCCTTCTAGAAACTAGGAAGAGATCCTGACAACAGATTTGAACGAGTGGGTTATTGTGTGTATGCATGCCTAGGAACAATTTTAAGTTATTCCCTACGCTGTCCAGTATTTCAGAGTTTTAGTAGTATTGTCAAAGTTCTATTCTAGTCTCACTTGGAACAACAAAGGTCCCTTCCTCAAAGCCACACAATGTCTAGGTGAAGAGGCAGTATTGCAGGGGTCAAATAACCTAACAGAAATATTAATGTCAAGTTGACAAGAAGAGGTGAGGATGGATGTACATAGGAGGCCATGAATTGTTGAAATCATAGTACCAGCATAGCAATCAGGGGAGCAGTTTTACCTGGCCAATAGCTCACTCGCAAGAGTCAACAGCAGCAGCGGCAGCCATACATGTCAGTGTTAGAGGATCAGATTAGAAAAAATGGAGTGCTTTTTCCAGAGCACAATAGAACTACTATTCTGGAAAATTTCCAGAAATAACCTAAATGTACCTTTGAAGAAGTGACACATTCTGAAAAGTAGATCAGGAAACAATCACTTTCTAATTAGTTGGTAGAAAAGAGCTACATAATCTCACTTTATAGTACCATAGTAGTAGAACTATGTTTAAGCAATCAAATGGAATTGTTCACTGAAGTTGCAGCTGCTTAAGTAGACATGTTGTTACCACAAGGAAATGGATTACTTCTTGAAAGAATAGCCAGCATTTTATTATTGGCTGACCTAAGCTCTTCTTTTGATAAACTCAGATTTCTTCTCTTCGTACCACCCACTTTCCATGTTGGCTCTGGCATCCAACCGCCAGTGTATCCTTTATCCCAAAAGCATGAGTTTACTTTCAGCTTTCTTGGTTTCTAATCCTTCTGCTTCTTCCCAGGTCCAGTACCTTAGTACAGAGTACCCCAGTACAAGAGCTCTGGTGGCACAGTAGATAAGTCATTTGACTGCTAACCAGGTCAGCAGATCAAATATACCAGCCACTTCATGGAAGGAAGATGAGGCACCTTCTTCTGTAAAGATTTACAGCCTTGAAAATCCAATCGGGGTTGCTGAGTCAGAATTGACTTGAAGGGAGTGAGTTTGTGTTGTTGTTGTTGTTGTTTCCTTACTAGTGGTCTTCCTTTGCTTAAAATTTTCACAGATCTTTGGATCTGGATAACAACCCTAAGGGTAGGGATCCAGCCTGGGTAGGGATTCAAGCCTAAACCATAATTGAGCTATACTAGAGTTAGAAAATCAACAACCTGAGAAATTTATAATTATAGCCTCCTTGCTAAATATACTGAATATAGAAATCTTAGAAATATTTCATAGACATCATTTCCAATGACTGCACTTTCAGGAAGCCAAAGACCAAAGGAACTAAGAAGGAATTGAAGGGTCATGGAACAAATGAGAAGACACATCCATACCCAATCACTAAATGATTATATCATTAATGAAAAGAAAGTGCTTCTAAACCCTGGGCATAAATCTCCTTGTTAACCTGACTGAACTCTCAGATTAATCCTAATGCTTACCTTCAATGGCATTCTGAAGCAAATTTTATCCTTTATATGTTTAAATTCCGTTTTGGACTCAAAACAGAATGATATTTCCTCTCTGTATCATTTATAGTGAATTGTTTGGTTTTATTTTCTTTAGTCTGAATGTTCTTGACTCATTTCCTTTCTCATTATAGTTATGCTTTTTTATTTTATTTTGTTTGCTTTTTAACCACTAATCTTCATGTGCTTCTTTCTTCCTGTGCTCAAAAATATCTAGCCACTTCTCCAAGGGCTAGATTAAACATATTATTCTTTTTTTAACTCAGTGCTAAATAATCTTTGTCTCAACTATTTACTTATTTAGGTCTTCCTGTGGTTTTAAGCATCCACCATTGAATGCATCTGGCCTTAGATTATTATTTCCCACTACCCCTGAAGCCTACTGATAACTATTATAAAAGAAATATTTTTCTTTTAGAATGCCACTAGTTTTTCAACAAACACCAAAGTCTTAGTGCTTGGGTTTATTTGTTCTTACTAAATCTATGTTGCTTATTGATTGACTTTTCAGTGCCATAAGGTAATCAGAGGTTTTCTCTTCTGTGCAGCTGAGTGGGATCCCAGAAGAGCTTCATATGGTATAAAGCTTCCTGGAAGGGGAATAAAGAGAAGAGATATTGTGAAAAGATCTTACTGGTAAAGGAAGTAAGAGGAAAACTTTTGTTAAAAAAAACACATGAACAATTTATTGGTAAACCTTAACTTGAGTCATTCACAAGGTGGAGTTTTACAGACATACAAGTATAAGCTAATATAAGGAGACAACTCAAAAACTCCAACTCAATCATAAATTATACCATATTACACTAATATATTGTCAAGTACAAAAAAGTAGCAGTTTTAATGACTTTGGCAGTGATTGGACTCTATTCTAAATATGTTAACTTCTAATCCCATAACTCATATTATAACAGTGAGATATAATGGGAAAATAAAGTTTATTGCCTACAATATGCTAACTACTGTGCTAGGGATTTACATAAATAATGCATGAAAAAAAGATATATTTAATTTGATTTAATTTAAATCCACCATCACTTGATTTAGGTATTTTTTTATTTGAAATGTTGGAAAATCCAGACAAATTAAGTGGCAGAAATTATAACTGAACTAAAATCTAATATCCAAATCATATTCTTATATTTTTTAACACAGAAAAATTAAACTGACTTACATGTCAAAAAATAAAAGAATGATTAGCATAATAATTCCAAATGTGTGTAATATTGTATGCCATTGAGGTGACACTGAGTCATAGGAACCCTATAGGGCAGAGAAAACTGTCCTATAGGTTTTCCAGCACTGTAATCTTTATAGAAGGAAAGGGCCACTTCTTTCTCCTTGGGACAGCTAGTGGATTTGAATAAATGACCTTTCAATTAACAGCTGAGGATGTAACCACTATGCTACCAGGGCTCCTTTCATGCAATAAATATATTAATTTAGCTCTCTTTTTAAGAATTACCTTTCTCTAGTATCCATTGCAATAATAAATTAATGATTCCTTGTTCTTCTAAGCACTGTCTTACAGTACAGATAAAGACTTCATCTCACCTACTTTTGTTGTGTTGTCAGAAGGGACTAGACCCTAGAGAAGGATATCATGCTTGGTAAAGGGTCATCAAAAAAGGAGAAGACCCTCAACAAGATGAATTGAAACAGTGGCTGCAATGATGAGCTCAAGCATATCAAGGACTGTGAGGATGGTGCAGGACCAAGCAGTGTATCATTCTGTTGTACATAGGGTCACTATGAGCCCAAGCCAACTCAACAGCATATAACAAGATCAATAACAAGCACTGTGCATCCAAATGACTGGTCCTCATACCACAACCACTTGTTCTGCACTAGTTACCATTCTAAATTTCTGGATATAAATCCTTTCTGTCAAACAACAACCAAAAACCAAACCAAATCCACTGCCATTGAGTGCACTCTGACTCATGGTTGGACCCTATAGGACAAAATAGAAGTGTCCCATAGGATTTACAAAGTTGTAAATCTTTACCTAAACAGATTCTCATCTTCCTCCTTGTCGCAGCAGCTGGTAGGTTCAAACTCTGATGCTTTGGTGAGCAGCCAAATGCTTTAACCACAGTATCACCAAGACTCCTCAAAGGCCAATAAACCAAAAAGCCCAAATTTACTACTGTCCAGTCAGATCTGACTCATAGAGACCCTTCCTATGAAGGAAAATGGCAGAGAGTAAATGAAGATCCATGAGTATAAGACTATAGGGACTTTTCCTCCTTAAATAGAGGATTAGGCTAATTAAGGAGTCTGTGTCTGGTAACAAAGAGGCATGGTGGCACAATGCCTAAGGTATTTGACTGCTAACCAGAAGGATGGAGATTCAAACCCACCAGCCATTCTGCAAAAGGAAGCAGGGCAAACTACTCCTGTAAAAATGTACCGTCTCCGAAACCCAAAGGGGAATCACTATGAATCAGAATTGACTTGATGACAGGGTGGATGGGATCCCACAGTGAATAAGGTCTCAACTGCTGATCAAAAGGTTGGTGAACCCACTAGTCACTCTGCTGAAGAAAGATGTGTCTGTTTCCGGAAAGGTTACAGCATTAGAAACCATATAGGACAATTCTATTCTGTCCTATTGGGTTATTATGAGTAGCAATCAACTTCCAGAAACATATTTTATGGTGATGCAAATGGTTAACACTTTGTACTGCTAACTGAAAGGTTGGAGGTTGTATGCACCCAGAAATGCCTCAGAACAAAGACTTGGTAATCTACTTCTAAAAAATTAGCCATTGAAAGCCCTATGGAGCAAAGGGATCATCATGAGTGAGAACTGATTCAATGGTATAAATTATATATGTATATAGATGTATATATACACACATACATACATGGAGGAGGACCTCTGGTGGCATAGTGCCTAAGGCATTTGGCTGCTAATCAGAAGGCTGTAGGTTAAACCCACCAGTCACTCCTCGGAAGGAAGGTTGGGCAATCTACTTCCATAATGATATCACTTTGGAAACCCAAGAAGGGGTCGCTATGAGTCAGATCTGACTCCATGGCAGTGAGTTTTGATTTTTATAAGGAATTCTAATTAATACTGTTATTCAAATTTTCACACCAACCATCAAAACCAAAGGTGAGGAAATTGAAGATTTTTACCAACTTCTGCAGTCTGAAATTGACCAAATACACAATCAGGATGTGTTGATTTTCATTGGTGATTGGAAAGAAAAAGTTAGAAACAAAGAAGAATCACTGGTAGTTGGAAAATTTGGCCTTGGTGATAGAAATAATGCTGGAGATCACATGATAGAATTTTGCAAGACCAATGACTTATTCATTGCAAATATCTTTTTTCATCAACACAAATGGTGGCTATATATGTGGATTTCACCAGATGGAGTGCACAGGAATCAGATTGACTACATCTGTGGCAAGAAATGATGGAACAGCTTAATATCTTCAGCCAAAACAAGGCTAGGAGCTGATTGTGCAACAGACCATCAATTGCTCACATGCAGGTTAAAGGTAAAGTTGAAGATAATTAAAAGTTTACAAGAGTCAAAAATATGATGTTGAATATATCCTTCCTGAATTTAGAGACCATCTAAAGAATAGATTTGATACATTGAACATCAATGACGAAAAACCAGAGGAACTGTGGGATGACATCAAAAAAATAATCCATCAAGAAAGCAAAAGTTCATTGAAAAGACAGGAAAGGAACAAAAGATCAAAATGTATGTCAGAAGAGACTCTGAAACTTGCCCTTGAATGGAGAGTAGGTAAAGCAAATGGAAGAAATAACAAGATAAAAGAGCTGAACAGAAGATTTCAAAGAGCAGATAAAGCAGACAAAGTCAGTTATTATAATGAAACATGTGAAGACCTGGAGTTAGAAAAACAAAAGGGAAGAACCCTCTTGACATTTCTCAAGCTGAATGAACTGAAGAAAACATTCAAGCTTCAAGTTGCAATATTGAAAAGTTCTATGAGCAAAATATTGAATGATGCAGGAAACATCAAAAGAAGATGGAAGGAATACACAGAGTCACTGTACCCAAAACTATTGGTTGATATTCATCCATTTCAGGAGGTGGCATATGATCAAGAACCAATGGTATGGAAGGAAGAAGTTGAAGCTGCATTGAAGGAAGTGGCAAAAAACAAGGCTCGAGGAATTGATGGGGTACCTATTCAGATATTTCAACGAATGGATGTCCCGCTGTAGGCACTCACTCGGTTATGCCAGGAGATTTGGAAGACAGCTACCTGGCCAGCTGACTGGAAGAGATAGATCCATATCTGTACCCATTCCAAAGAAAGGTGATCCCACAGATTGTGGACATTATTAAACAATATCATTAATAGTGCACACAAGTAAAATCTTATTGAAGGTAATTCAAAAATGGTTGCAGGAGTATACTGACAGAGAACTTCCAGAAATGCAAGCTGGATTCAGAAGAGGACATAGAATGAGCAATATCATTGCTGATGTCAGATGGATCTTGGCTCAAAGCAAAGGATACCAGAAAGATGTTTACTCGTGTTTTATTGACTATGCAAAAACATTCAATTGTGTGGATCATAAAAATATGTGGATAACATTGAGAAGAATACGAATTCCAGAACACTTGATTGTACTCATGAGGAACCTATACATAGTCAAGGAAGCTGTCATTCAAACAGAATAAGGGGACACTGTATGGTTTAAAATCAAGAAGGGAGTGTGTCAGGTTGTATCCTTTCAACATACTTATAAAACCTGTATGCTGAGCAAATAACCCGAGAAGCTGGACTATATGAAGAAGAATGTGGCATCAGGATTGGAGGAAGAATCATTAGCAACCTGTGATACATTGACAACACAACTTTCCTTGCTCAAAGTGAGGATGACTTGAAACATTTACTGATGAAGACTTAAGATCCCAGTCTGTAGTATCGATTACACTTCAATATGAAGAAAACAAAATTCCTCACAACTGGACAAATAAGCAACATCATGATAAATAGAGAAAAGTTTGAAGTTGCCAAAGGCTTCACATTGCTTGGTTCTACAATCAAAACCGATGGAAGAGCAATCAAGATATCAGACGATGTACAGCATTGGGCAAATGGGCTGCAAAAGACCTCTTTCAAGTGCTGAGAAGGTCAACGAAAGAGGGGAAGGCCCTCAACAAGATGGATTGACACAGTGGCTGCAATGATGGGCTCAGATATACCTGGGATTGTGGAGCTGGCACAGGACCAGGAAGTGTTTATTTAGTTTTGCTACACATAGGGTCTATAGGAGTCAGAGATGACTTGACAGCACTTAACAACAACAGCAACTATATTTCAAAGGAAAACAACCCAATAAATTAAACTCCCAGAAGTTTCCTTTGTGGGCATATGTTATCATATACCCATAAACTAGTCACCATTCCTCTATAGGGTGTGTGGACAAGAGAGCTTAAGTTAAAAGAGAAATTGATTTTTGAAGGCCAATTGACTCTTATATCTTATGCAATTTATACTTTATAATATTTCTGTGGTATTAATAGTGAATAAATTTGTGATAAAATATTTCTAAAGTAGCCTTGTGTATACAAAATATTTCTATTTGAATATCTGCTAATTTGTTGTCAGTGTTAAAACAGAAAATCATTCACAATGAGACACTTTTATTGAGAGTGAAGAGTATTTTCAAAATATTCTGTTACCTTTTTATGTTATTCTTCTTTACATTTATTTTATGCAATGTGTATTACTTTCCAACATTACAAAAATTGTTGGGAACAGTTTATAAAATTTCAATATTCTCTCTACAGTAAATTACTGAAGATCCTATTTCTAACTAGTATTTATCAATTTCTATGGCTTCTATAACCAATTTCCTCTAACAGGGTATATTTCATCTTTTTCATATTGTGTTCCTTTTAAACTGTCTTAAAATGCCCTTCATATTCTCTTTAACCTCATTGTTGGCATTTTCAATATCCTAGCAGCTATAACAGATGTCAGCTATTTTTATATTAGCTCCCTAAATTCTTATTTTTTATCATGATCATTCAAGTTAATCTCACAATTTTTTTTTCAATGCAGATATTCATCTTCCTATTGATTTCAGATAATTCAATGGTGAGGACCTATTGGTAGTTTCTGATCTTTTATTGGCTGAAATGTAATCTGCTTTGCTTTAGTTATGGTATCCTTTAGAACACTCATGAATTTTAATATTTTCTCTCAGTGAAACATAATAACAAGATACTTTAATTCCTGCAAATTTGATTTATTGGATGTTAATAACTTTGAAATATTGTTGTATGTGATCTTATTATTTAATATTCTAAATTTTTATATTTTGTGGGCTCCAAGTGCAAAGCTTACCTGATTGTAAAAGAAGTTTCCTGACGTGAGGGACTTTTGAGGTCATCAGTTCTCTCTGGTGGCATAGTGCCTAAGGCATTTGACTGCTAACCAGAAGGTAGGCGGTTCAAACCCACCAGCCGCTCCTCAGAAGGAAGATTTGGCAATCTACTTCTGTAGTGATACCACCTCAGAAACCCAAGGAGGGGTCAGTATGAGTCGGGTCCGACTAGATGGCAGTGAGTTTTGAACTGGTTCTCTTCCTCTGCTTTGGTAGGATGATAATGAAGCCATATCAGACAAACCTAAAGCTATCACCTCTGTAGCTCACCAAAGAACTTTCAGATTATAATTGGTTATCTGAAATCTCTGTATGCGTTATTGAATTAGTTAGTACTTAACACAATAATATCTAAAAAAATATTCACTGTAAAATACAGATAACTTCAGATCGCAGCTTGTCATGTCAGTATTGACATTCTGAGTATAAGATGGACATTAGGTCATGTGCTTTTTCATTTGCATCCTCTCTTGGATATTCTTGTGTCTGTTCTATTCACAAGGATCTCTGGTAGTGCAATGACTAAGGCATTCAGCTGCTAACGAAAAGGTCAGTGTTTAGAACCCACCAGCTGCTCTGCATCTGCTTCTGTAAAGATGTACAGCCATAGACACCCTATGGGGCACTTATATTCTGTCCTATAAGGTTCTATGATTTGGGTTTGACTTGATGTCAGTGCATTTGAATGCTTTGTTTGGCTGTGTTCATGTTCCTTATATTTGTATATTAATAAATACAACCTGTGTCTTCCTCATTACAGTTTGATGTCTTGAAGTGTGTGGAAGTAGAAAATTAGTATTAGGCTCCTGAAGTTTTGCTCACTATTTTATCTCAGTTAGTACACATAACAGAGCTTTGAGATATCTCTCAGTGTTTCTGTGTTACTGAGGAAATGAGGTTTACAGTGGATCATTAAAGTCATACAGCTTGTAAGTGGCTGAGATATGATGTGAACTTTGATCCAAATACTTTTAGAGCAAAATTTTCTGTAATAGAATTCTGCTGCCTCAATCCAAGCCTTTTAAACAATAGGTGCCTTTGTTCTATCAAAATCTGGTCTTGATTGATGCTAAGCTTTCACTTGGCTAGACAATATCTCTTTGAATCCTTGCTAAATACTGAAATTTTCCAAAGACTGCCAACTCACACACCAAGCCCATTGCATATGGTTCCTTACTATCTGTCTATTTTTCAGCTATTTCTGCCTTTTTACTTTTCCCCAAACTTCATATCATTCACTGTTATGGATTGAATTAAGTCTCCAAAAAAAGATGTTTTATAAATTCCAATCAAATGGTTTGTTATCCTATTTGTTGTGTTAATGAGGTCATGTCAGTGTAGGATGTATCTTAAGCCAAACACCTTTGAGATATAAAAGAGTATATTATGCAAGAGACAAGGAAGCAAAGATGGGGGAAGATAGATGCTACCCCCCATGAATATAGTTAAGGACTCAAGGAACAGAAACTGAAAAGAGATTAGGATGTTCCCCCAGATATAACAGAGAGAGAAAGCCTTCCTCTAGATCAAGTGCTTTGAATCTGAACTTTTAGCCTCCTGTGAGAAAATAAATTTGTGTTCACTAAAGCCATTCACTTGTAGTATATCTGTTATAGGAGACTAAGAAAATACTAAGATTTTCACTATAATATCTGGAAATAGAGATCTAATTATCCATACACAGAGACATAAATGTTGGTGTGGTTGTAGGGTGCCATCAGGTCATGTCTGACTCACAGCAACCCTATGTACAACCGAACAATACACTGCCCAGTCTTGTGCAAGCCTCACGATCCTTGCTATACTTGAGCCAGTCGTTGTAGCCACTGTGTCTATCCATCTCATTAAGAGCCTTCCCCCTTCTTCAGTGACCCTCCACTTTATCAAACATGACATCCTTCTCCAGGGAATGGTTCCTTCTGACAACATGACCAAAGTAAGTGAGACGAAGTCTGGCCATTCTCGCTTCCAAGGAGCATTCTGGTTGTGCTTCCTCCAGGACAGATTTGTTAGTTCTTTTAACCGACCATGGTACTCTTAGCATTCTTCTCCAACACCACAACTTAAAAGCATCAATGCTTCTTCGGTTTTCCTTACTCATTGTCCAGCTCTCACACGCATAAGAGGCAATTGAAAATAACATGGCTTGCTTTAGGTGCACCGTAGGCAATCTACTTCTGTAGCGATACTGCCTTGGAAACCCAAGGAGGGGTCCTTAAGAGTCAGATCACACTCGACGGTAGTGCATTTGGTTTTGGTTTCGGTGAGGCTTTAAGGAGACAACTTCGCTCTTCATCACTTGAAAGAGGTCTTTTGCAGCAGATTTGCCCAATGCAATATGTTGTCTGATGTCTTGACTGCTGCTTCCAGTGGTGTTGATTGTAGAACCAAGTAATAAGAAATCTTTGACAACTTCAATCTTTTCTCCATCCACCATTAAGCTGTTTATTTGACCAGTGGTGAGGATTTTTGTTTTCTTTATATTGAGGTGTAATCCATACTGCAGACTGGAGTCTTCAATCTTCATCAGTAAGTGCTTCAAATAATTTTCACTTTCAGCAAGCACAGTTGTGTCATCTGCATAGTGCATACAGGTTGTTAATGAGTCTTCCTCCAATCCTTATGCCACATTCTTCTTCATATAATCTAGCATCTAGGATTATTTGCTCAGCATACAAATTGAATAAGTATGATAAAATGATAAAACCTTGACACACTTCATTCTTGATTCTGAACCATACAGTATACCTTTGTTCTTTTTGACTACAGCCTCCTCATGAGTACGTTCCTCATGAGTACAATCAAGTCTTCTGGAATTCCTGTTATTCTCAATGTTATCCATAATTTGTTATGATCCATAGAATCTGATGCTTTTGGATAGTCAATAAAGCATAAATAAACCTCTTTCCGATATTCTTTGCTTTCAGCTAAGATCCATCTGACAAGAGCAATGATATCCCTCATTCTACATCCTTTTCTGAACCCAGCTTTTCTGAAGCTCTCTGCCAATCTACTGCTGCAATCAATTTTTTAATTATCTTCAGTAATATTTTACTTGCATGTAATAATGATATTGGTATATAATTTCCATATTCTGTGGAGTCATCTTTCTTTGGAATGGGCACAAATATGGATTTCTTCCAGTCAGTTAGCCAGGTGGCTGTCTTCCAAATCTCCTGGCATAACCGAGTGAGTGCCTCCAGCAGGGCATCTGTTTGTTGAAACATCTCAATGGTTATTCCATCAATTGCTAGAACCTTGTTCTTCAACAATTTCCTCAGTGCAGTTTCGAGATCTTCCTTCAATACCACTGGTTCTTGATCTTATGCCACCTGCTGAAATAGACGAAAATTGACCAATTATTTTTGGTACAGTGACTCTGTGTATTCTTCCATCTACTTTTGATGCTTCCTGCATCATTCAATATTTTGCACATAGAATCTTTCAATGTTGCAACTTGAGGCTTAAATTTGTTCCTCAGCTCTTTCAGCTTGAGAAATGCTGACCATGTTCTTCTTTTGGTTTTCTAACTCTAGGTCCTTGCACATTTCATTAGAGTAATTGGCTTTGTCTGCTCGAACTGCTCTTTGGAATCTTCTGTTCAGCTCTTTTATCTTGTCATTTTTTTCCATTTGGTTTACCTACTCTCCATTCAAGGGCAAGTTTCAGAGTCTCTTCTGACATCCATTTTGGTATTTTCTTCCTTTCCTGTCTTTTTAATGACCTTTTGCTTTTTTCATGGATGATGTTCTTGATGTCATCTCACAATTCCTTTGGTTTTTGGCCATTGGTGTTCAATGCATTGATCTATTCTTTAAATGGTCTCTAAATTCAGGAAGGATATTATCAAAGTCATAATTTGGCTTTCAGGAATTTGTTTTAATTGTCTTCAACTTCAACTTGAATGTGCGTATGAGCCATTGATGGTCTGTTCCACAATCAGCACCTATCTTTGTTTTGGCCAAAGATATTTAACTTCTCCATTGCCTCTTGCTACAGATGTAGTCAATCTGATTCCTGTGTATTACAGCTGGTGAAATCCACATATATAGTTGTCATGTATCTTGTTGAAAAAGTTATTTGCAATGAATAATATATTGGTCTTGTAAAATTCTATCATGCTATCTCCAGTGTTATTTCTATCACCAAGACCATATTCTCCAACTTCTGGTAACTCTTCTTTGTTTCTGACTTTTGCATTCCAATCACCAGTGATATTCAACACATCTTGATTGCATGCTCAGTCAATTTCAGACTGAAGAAGTTGGTAGAAATCTTCAACTACCTCATCTTTGGCTTCGGAGGTTGGTGTGTAAATTTGAATAATAGTAGTATTAACTGTTCTTCCTTGTAAGCATATGGATATTATCCTATCACTGACAGCACTGTACTTCAGGACAGATCATGAAACACTCTTTGTGATGAAGAATGACACACCATCTCTTTAATTTTTCATTCTCGGCACAGTACATCATATGATTTTCTGATTCAAGATGGCCATAAAGAGTCCATTTCAGCTCACTAATGCCCAGGATGTCAATCTTTATGTGTTCCATTTCATTTTTGAAAACTTCTAATTTTCCTAGATTTATACTTCATACATTCCATGTTCTAATTATTAATGGATGTTTGCATCTGTTTCTACTAATTTTGAGTCATGCCACATTGGCAAATGGAGGTCTTAAAAGCTTTACTCTATCCATATCATTAAGGTTGTCTCTATCCTGAGGAGTCAGATTTTCCCCGGTCAAATTTTGAGTGTCTTCCAACCTGATGGGCTCATCTTCCAGGACTATATTGGACAATGTTTCAGTGTTATTTGGAAAGTTTTCCAGTAATATATCAGACCATGTTTCATTGGTATTCATAAGGTTTTCACTGGCCAATTGTTTGAGAAGTGATGGCCTCTTCCTTCTTCCAAGTCTGTCTTAGCCTGGAGGCTCCACTAAAACCTGGCCACCATGAGTAACCCTGCTGGCATTGTGCAATACATTGGCATAACCTCCAGCCTCATAGCAACCCATAAGCCACCACAGGATGACAAAATGACAGAGAAGTTGATCTTCTTTAGTTGTTTCTAAACTTTCTACACCTGCCTACCTCAGGCAACGGCCTTAAAATAGAACTGCCCCCAAAAGAAAAGCAGCCTCCAAACCCCAGGCCCATCCACCTGAGGCCCCTGCCTTAGTAAAGAGCCTTCCCCAAGTGAAAAGCAGCCTCCAAGCCCTAAATAGGAACAAGATGTAAATAGGGAATTGGTTTTATTGAACCTGGATAGAATGAAAGATACTTTTTATGACAGATTTCTTGAGATACTACACATATAACATGAAATTCACTCTTTCAAATTGTACATTTCAGTGGTTATATTCACAGAGTTGCAAAATCATCACAATTGTATCATTTTAGAACACTTGGGTTTTCCCGCAAGAAACCCTCTACAAATAGCAGTTATTTCCCATGCTCCATTCCCTAGACATTGGCAATCACTGATGTTCTTTTTGTTTCTATGTATTTGGAATTCATTTTCATTGAAAATGTGTGTCTGCCTCAAGCCATGGTCATTTCAATCATCTTTTATGCACGTGGAAGATGGACAATGGAAAAGGAAGACTGAAGATTTGATGACTATGAAGAGTAGTGTTGGGATGAACTAATCACAAAAAAATATAACCAGAATGTTCTTTAGAAGCAAGGATATTAGCATTGAGCTTTTCAAAGATATGCTTTCTCAGGTTGAGGAAAATTTCTCCCATTCCTAGCTTATTGAGTGTTTTTATAATGAAAGAATATTGGCATTTGTCCAATGCTTTTTTTTTTTTTGCATTTATTCAGATAATTGTGTGAGATTTTCTCTATTATTTTTATTAATACACATTGAATATTAATATACATAATATAAGTCCTATTTGTTGCTATTGTTAGGTGCCATTGAGTAGGCTCCAACTCACAGTGACCATATGTACAACTGAGTGAAACATTGCCCAGATGTGCACCACTCTCACAATCACTGCTACACTTGAGACCATTGTTGCAGCCACTGTGTCAACCCATCTTGTTGAGGAGTTTCCCCTTTTTCACTGATCCTCTGCTTTACCAAGCCTGATATTCTTCTCCAGGGAATGGTCCCTTCTGACAACATGAGTGAAATACATGAGATGAAGTCTGGCCATTCTCTCCTCCAAGGAGCATTCTGGATGCACTTTTTCCAGGACAGATTGGTTTATTCTTCTGGCAGTCAATGGTACTTTCAATATTTTACATCAACACACAACTGAAAAGCATCAACACTTTTTCAGATTTTCTTATTCATTGTAGAGCTTTCACAAGCATATATATGGTGACTAAAAACACCAAGGCTTGGGTTAGGCTCACCTTCGTGGTTAAAGAGATATCCTTGCTCTACACCACTTTAAAGAGGTCTTCTGCAGCAGATTTTCCCAGTGCAGTACAATATCTGATTTCTTGACTGCTGCTTCCATTGGTGTTGACTGTGGAACCAAGTACTACGAAATCCTTGACAACATCAATCTTTTTTCCATTTATTGTGATACTGCTTATTGGTGCAGTTGTGAAGATTTTTGTTGTCTTTATGTTGAGGTATAATCCATACTGCAGACTGTAGTCTTGAATCTTCATTAGTAAATGCTTCAAGTCATCTTAACTTTCAGCAAGCAAGGTTGTATCATCTGCATGTCACAGGTGTTTAGTGAATCACCTTCCAATCCTGATGCCACATTCTTCTTCATATAGTCTAGCTTCTCAGATTATTTACTCAGGGTACAGATTGAATAATTATTGTGAAAAGATACAAATCTGACACACTCCCTTCCTGATTTTAAACCACGCAGTATCAACTTGCTTAGTTTGAAACTACAGTTTATGTATAGGTTCCTCATGGGCATAAGTAAGTGTTCTGGAATTCCCATTCTTCTTAAGGTTATCCATAATGTGTTATGATCCACACTGTCACATGCCTTTGCATAATCAATAAAACACAAGTAAACAACTCTATGGTATTGCTTTCAGACAAGATCCATCTGATATCAGCAATGATATCCCTCATTCCATGTCCTCTTCTGAATCCAACTTGTACTTCTCTATGTTCCCTATTAATGTACTGCTACAACTAATTTTTTAATTATCTTCAGTAAGATTTTACTTTCATGTGATATTAATGATATTCTTCGATAATTTCCACATTGTGTGGAATCACCTTTCTTTGCAATGTGTACAGATATGGATTTCTTCCAGTCAGTTGGCCAGGTGGCTGTCTTCCAAATCTCTTGGCATAATCAAGCAAGTGCCTTCATCAGGGCATCCATTTGTTGAAACATTTCAGTGGGTATTCCATCAATTCCTGGAACCTTGTTCTTCACCAATTCCTTCAGTGCAGCTTCGACTTCTTCTTTAAGTACCATTAGGTTCTTTGTCATATTCCACTTACTGAAATAGATGACTATCAACCAATTCATTTTAGTATAGTGTTTCTGTCTATTACTTCCATCTTCTTTTGATTTTTCCTGCATCAATTAATATTTTGCCATTAGAATCTGCCGAGGCTTGAAGTTTTTCTTCAATTCTTTCAGCTTAAGAAATGCTGAGCATGTTCTTCCCTTTTGTTTTTTTTTTAACTCCATGTCTTTGCACATTTTATTACAATAATTGACTTTGTCTTCTCAAGCAAGAAGCTCTGGTGCTTGATGCATTTGACTGCTAACCAGAAGGCTTGTGGCTCAAACTCACCAGCCACTCTGTGGAAGCAATCTATTTCTGTAAAGATTTACCACCATGGAAACCCAATGCGGGCCACTTTGAGTCAGAATCCACTTGATGGCAGTAAGTTTGAGTTTTCTCTAGCTGTTAATTGAAATCTTTTGTTCAGATCTTTTATTTTGTCATTTTTTCCATATGCTTCAGTCACTCTCCATTTAAGAACACGTTTCAGAGTCTCTTCTGACATACATATTGGTCTTTTTTTACCTTTCCTGTCTTTTTAATGATCTTTTGCTTTCTTCATGTATGACTCTTAATGTCATCTCACAATTTTTCTGGTTTCCAGTTATTGTTCAATGCATATGTATTGCTCAGATGGTTTCTAAATTCAGGTGGAATATAATCAAGGTCATATTTTGGCTCTCATGTTCTTGTTTTAATTGTCTTCAGCTTCAATGTGAACTTGCATATGAGCAATTGCAATTCCATTGTCATCTCCTGGCTTTGTTTTAGCTGAACATATTGAGCTTCTCCATCACCACTTTCCACAGATGCAGTTGATGTGATTCCTGTGTATTCCCTATGGCAAGATCCATGTGTATAGCCACCATTTATATTGTTAAAAAAAGGGTATTTGCATTAAGTCACTGGTCTTTCAAAATTCTGTCATATGATCTCCAGAATCATTTCTGTCACCAAGGCCATATTTTCCAACTACCAGTGATTCTTCTGTGTTTGTAACTTTTGCATTACAATCACAATAATCATACATATCTTTATTGCATGCTAGTCAATTTCAGACTGCAGGAGTTGGTAAAAATCTTCCATTTCCTTGTCTTTACCTTTAGTGGTTGGTGCATCGATTTGAATAATCATATTATTAACTATTCTTCCTTGTAGGCATATGGATATTAGGCTATCCCTGATAGCATTGTACTTCAGGAATGATCTTACAACATTCTTTGTGGCAATGAATGCCATGCCATTCCTCTTCAATTTGTCCTTCCCAGCATAGTAGATCACATGTGTGTCCGATTTGAAATGGCCAATACCAGTGCATTTCAGCTCACTAATGCCTAGGATATCAATCTTTATGTGTTCTGTTTCATTTTTGACTACTTCCAAGTTTCCTAGATTCATACTTCATACATTTCCACATATAAATTATCACCTATTTGCACCTGTTTCTTCCAATTTTGAGTCCTGCCACATCAGCAAATAGAGGTCTTGAAAGCTTACTCCAACTTCATTGAGGTTGACTGCACTTTGAGGACACAACTCTTCCCAGTCTTTTTTTTTTTTTTTAGCATCAAATCTATTCTTCAGATGGTCTCTAAATTCAAATGGGATATAATCAAGATGGTCTCTAAATTCAAATGGGATATAATCAAAGTCATAATCAATACATCAGTAATAATCCATACATCTTGGTTCCATGTTTGGTCAATTTCAGACTGCAGAAGTTGGTAAAAATCAATTTCCTCATCTTTGGCTTTGGTGGTTGGTATGTAAGTTTGAATAATAGTAGTATTAACTGGTCTTGTAGGCATATGGATATTATCCGATCATTCATTGCATTGTACTTCAGGATAGATCTTGAAACATTTTTTGTGATGACGAATGCCACACCATTCCTTTGCAATTTGTCATTCTTGGCATAGTAGATCATATGTTTGTCTGGTTCAAAAGGACCAAAACCAGTCCATTTCAGCTCATGAATGCCAAGGATATTGATCTTTATGTGTTCCACTTCATCTTTGACAACTTCCAATTTTCCTACATTCTTACTTTGTACTTTCCATGTTCCTGTAGCATAGTGCCTAAGACACTTCACTGATAACCAGAAGGCTGATGGTTCAAACCCACTAGCCACTCCATGGAAGGAAGGTTGGGCAATCTATTTCTGTAGTGATACTACCTTGGAAACCCAAGAAGGGGTCGCTATGAGTCGGGTCCGACTCAACAGCACATAGCAACAATAATTATTAATGGATGTTTGCAGCTGTTTCTTCTCATTTTGAGTCAT
Organism: Orycteropus afer afer; assembly: GCF_000298275.1. NCBI lineage: Eukaryota > Metazoa > Chordata > Mammalia > Tubulidentata > Orycteropodidae > Orycteropus > Orycteropus afer. The sequence goes on from NW_006921730.1 coordinate 1,111,132, forward strand.
GCCACACCAGCAAATGGAAGTCCCAAAAGGTTTACTCCATTGTCATCACTAAGGTTAACTCCACTTTGAGAAGGCGCCTCTTCCGTGGTTGTATTTTACTACCTTCCAACTTGAGGGGCTCATCTTCTGGCAATAAATAGAACAATGGTTCAGGGCTTTACATAATGTTTTCCAGTAATCTATCAGACAGTGTTTCACTGCTATTCATAAGGTTTTCACTGCCCAATTCTTTGAGAAGTGTATGAATCCTTCCTTCTTCTGAGTCTCTTACTCTGGAAACTCCCCTGAAACCTATATACCATAGGTGACTTTGCTGGTATTTGAAATACCTGTGGCATAGCCTCCAGCCTCATAGTAAGAGAAAAACCATCACAGGACAACGAACTGACACACAAGTGGTGGTACAAGATCATTGCATCTACAAATAGAGATAATTTTACTTCTTTTCCAATCTGGATACCTTTTATTTCTTTTTGTTATTGCTCTGGCTAGGGCTTCTGGTATAACAATGATTAGAAGTGGTGAGAGCAAGCAACCTTGTCTTGTTTCTGACTTCAAGGGGAAATCTCTCATTTTTTTCTTCATTAAGTATAATGTTGATTGTTATCTTTTCATATATAGCCTGTATCACATTGAAGAATTTCCCTTCTATTATAATTTTCTTTTCTTTTTTTTTTTTTTTTGTGATTTGGGTGAAGATTTACAGAGCAAATTCACTCTCCATA
>NW_006921730.1:1120616-1123497 GCF_000298275.1 Orycteropus afer afer
AGCCACTCCTTGGAAGGAAGGTTGGGCAATCCTACTTCCATAGTGATACTGCCTCGGAAACCCAAGGAGGGGTCGCTATGAGTCGGGGCCGACTCGACGGTACATAATAACAACAACAAGTATTTTGTGGAAGTTTTTCTTTTTTTCTTCTTCTTCTTCCATATACACAAAAGATATTGGTCTGTACGTGTTTTGTTTTTATTTCATTCTTTGTATTTGTTGTTGTTGGTGGTGGTGGTGGTTTCTTATGATGTCACTGTTTGGTTTTGGTATCAAGGATATACTGGTCTCAAAAAAGCAACTGAAAGTGTTTTCTTCTCCTTTTTGGAGAAGCTTTAGAAATATTGGCATTCATTCTTCCTCAAATTATTGATAGAATTCATGTATGAAGATATCTCTGCCTGAGAAATAGAAGAAAATAAAAAAACTACTTGTATAGTTGATCCTTTCTGAGCTGAATTTTATACACTGCACACATAATGAAAAATTTCTAGAATTCCTCACCATCTCATTCTCATGTTTGTATAGACAGCAAGTATTATAAGAAGCTGCTTTCTCTAAAACATAGAGACAAAATTCATCATAACTATAACTTAATCACATACTATAAACGTTTTACTCATTACCTCTGTATCAATTCTCTAAAATCAAAGTTATTAAAATCTTATTTTCCAATATTAATCTTAAAAATTTTTAAAAATGAGATCACAAAAGGTAATAGGATAAACGTGAAGATTTAAAAAATATATATATTTATTTCCAAAAACAGTAGCCCTAAGACTCCAAGCTTATAATATAATCAATATAATTGTCATACCCTAAATTCTAAAATAAGACTGAGAAGTATTACAATTCCTGATGCAGAAACTCTGTAACACACTCAATATATTTTATTTTTGGTCTGAACTATAATGCTTATTTCTTGACTCTCTTTTCTTTTTTTTCCCTTCCTTTGCTTCCCCTCCTCTTTCTTCTCTTCCTTCTCTCTCTCTCTCTTTATACATATATTTACTTAGTTGTTATTGTGATACATTGCTATTCTCCTTGTCAAAATACCTGGACAAATCACTGAATATAATTTGACCCCAGCAATCTAATTTGTAACCACTTTATGTGGATTAATTTTCATTTTTAATAGAACAGAATTGAGAAGCCAAGGTAATAGAAACAAAAATTGCCCTAATGGTGATAAAATATTTGTAAACAGAAAATATGTGTGTATATATATATATATATATATATATATATATATATATATATATACTTATTTTGGGGAGCTCTGGTAGCATAGTGGCTAAGACACTTGCCTGCTAACCAGAAGGCTGGCGGTTCAAACCCACCAGCCACTCCTCGGAAGGTAAGTTGGGCAATCCTACTTCTGTAGTGATACTGCCTTGGAAACCCAAGGAGGGGTCGCTATGAGTCAGGGGCAACTCGACGGCACACAACAACAACATACTCATTTTGACTGCAGAGGAGACATTTAAATAATCTTACTACTGTGAACAAAAATGAAATGGGGCTGTAATTACTCAGATTTTCAGCATCCCTTTCTTTATGAAGAAAAATTACCGCTGTTGCTTTCCCCATCACAGATTCTTCTGTCCTGCCAAATAAAAAGATTAAAAATATGTGCCAGCTGCTGGGAGACTAAGCCTGCAGCAAATTAACAAAATACAGGTGACACTTTTTCCAATCACTCTTTCCTATTAATATGGTGTCTTGCAAATACATATTTCATTAACTCTATAAGTATATATACTTAAGGGATACAACAAGCTTAGGAGAAAACTGAAAATAGCTAATATTCTCCAATATTGAAAATCCTTCTGTTTTGGCTCTTTAAGAAGTATTAAAAGTAACTATTTTTAAAGACGGACTTCTAAAATGTTCCCCAAAAATTATTTAAGTCATTTTTCTGGTCTTCACCAGGACAATATCGGTTTACTCTTTTGCATTCATCCCCCCAAATCTGGGAATCTATAAATATCAAAGTTTGAGATCTAAAAAGAAAAAATAATAATGAGTTTAAATACCATTGTATTTAAATATTATTACTTTTTCTTATGTATTTGTAGTGATGAATTATTTTTAGAATGAAGATATTCTTCAAATAATTCATCTTTCCACTATTCTACATCACCAGTAAATATATTTTTTTTACTAATTACTATTATCTTATATTCTCTGTCCTTTATCTTTCATCCAACCATTGTTTTTTTTTTTTTTTTTTTTTCTGTCCTTTATTCCATACTAAATGGAGTTCTATCTCCCAAATCTTTGACTGGTGAAAGTATCCAAGGACCACTATTATTTTCATAGTCACTGCTTTTCTCATTATTTAATTGAATTTCTCTTAAATTTAAGTAGTTAAATAACATCATATGGTTCATACTTACCACCCACTCCTCAGAAGGAAGATTGAGCAATCTACTTCCATAGTGATACTGCCTGGGAAACCCAAGTAGGATCCACCTCAATGGCAGTGAGTTTGGTTTAGGTTTGGAAATAATATCTCATGGAAAAGAATAAGAATGCACATGTTGGTCTTTGCATTCATCACCCCTCCCCCCCAAAAAAGAAAAGCTCACTGTCATCAAGTCCATTCTAACTCATAGTGACCCTTTTTGCGTTACCAAGGTGGTAAATCTTTATGGAAGTAGATTGCCCAGTCTTCCTTCCACAGGGTGTGTGATAGTTGAAGATGTGTCAACTTGGCTGGACTCCAGTTGTGAGTGGTGGTTCCCATGATGGATCAGATGACTGAGTTCTGAGCGGCCGGTCTGCCCAAGGGGAGTTTCCCCAGGGGTGTGGCCTACCTGCAATGCTATTCCAAGGTCAAGCTGGAAGAACGGCATTCCGGACTATATACTTCCTGGAG
>NW_006921730.1:1123597-1154123 GCF_000298275.1 Orycteropus afer afer
AACTTTGTGGCTTGAACTCCTCTGCCGTGTGTGCGGAAGCCAGGTGGCTCCGGGCCCCATCCCCCTCCAGAGACGAACTTTTCAGCTTGAACTTGTCGGCTTCTACACGCTTGTGAGCCATTTACCTAAGATAAATCTCTCTCTCTCTTTCTCTCTCTCTATAAATATATATATATACTTTGCTGGTTTTTGTGTTTCTCTAGAGAACCCAATCCAACACAGGGTGGATTTTGGGTTTGAACCACCAACCTTCTGGTTAGCAGTCGAATGCCTTAGGCACTATGTCACCAGAGCTCCTTTGCATTCACCCAAGCAACTTATAAATAGAATTGCTAAGAGGATGCCCCACCAGTGCTAATACCAATCAGGAAAAAGAAATATCTATTATCTATTATCATTAGATTATGATCTATTATCATTCTTTGCCCACCAGTTGATGAAGACCATATGTCAAGCAACAAGGAATCAGACATGTCAGGAATAAAGCTGAGAGTTCTTAAGTCATGTTGTTGTTGTTATGTGCCATCAAGTCAGACCCGACTCATAGAAACCCCTCCTTGGGTTTCCGAGGCAGTATCACTATGGAAGCAGATTTGCCCCATCTTCCTTTTGAGGAGTTGCCAGTGGATTTGAACTGCCAGCCTTCTGGTTAGCAGTCAAGTACCTTAGGCACTATGCTACCAGAACTCCTACCTAAGTCATAGTTCCCCACTATCAATTGATAATAACCTACAACTCCAACAGCAATAGCCAAAAGACATAATCCAATATGTGTCTTATCATCATACATCAGTAGATTTCTATACTCAAAGGTTCATCTCTGCTGAGTATGAAGACTGATTCTAACCCATTTTGCTGATTTCTGACTATTATTAGCTACTGACATCCTGGCCCCTAATTTTTCTCAGTTCTGGGTGATCTAACTCACATTTTCTTTCTCAGCCATAAGTCAGTTGCTGAAGACCTGAACAAAAGGGTACCCTTTCACTTGTAAGAATACATGAATCCTTTTTTAAGCCCAGTACAACTTGAGAACTCGAGGGCAACTAACATCAACAAAGGCTTTTATAGACAGCCCAATTGCCCTCCCATGAGAACTCACATTAACAGTCAAGCAGTCTTTTATATTTTAATTGTCTAAAGTAGCAGTCTATATTGTCTAAGTAGACAAATGCTATAAGAATGTCCAAGTAAATAGAACCAACAAAGGGCAAAGTTTTAATAACTTCTTGGCTACAGTCAACTACCTCGAGGGATCAAGTTATTTGGCCTGTGGCCTTGGGACCTTGGTCACAGGAGACATCAAGCTCAATTGGCATAACATACTACACAAAAATATTGTTCTACATTCTACTCTGGTAGCAACTGGGGTCATAAAAGCTTGCAAGCAACCATCTAGAGGCAGCAATTTGTTTTTCCTCATCCAGAACAAAGAAGAATGAAGAAAATCAAAGACAAATGGAAACAATTAATTCAAGAGACTGGTGGGCCATCCAAACCTCATCCTACATGAGCATGAGACCAGAATAACTAGATGGTGCCAGGTTACCACTATCAACCGTTTGGAAATGGATCAATGCAAGAGCTCACGGATAGAGTGGGAAAAAAATGTGGAACAAAACTCAAAATCATAAAAAAGACTAGGCTTACTGACTGGTCTGATGAAGACTGATGAAACTTCCAAGACTATGTATGACTCTTTGGGCCTGGAGTTGAACTCAGGAAAATAATAGACAGGCATATAAGGTGAACATTTATACCAGATAGGTACACTCCTTAGAATTATCAATCATGGGAGATCATAAGAGCAGTATTTGTACAGGGAAATAATTCAGAGGGCAGGAATACATAGGAAAGAAGTATACAGAGAAAATGTAATCACAAGGAGGAAATGGGAAGAAAGCTGTAACATTATGGGGATTGGAATCAATGTCATGAAACAGAATGTGTATCGACTGCTGTATGGAAAACTAATTTGCTCTGTAAACTTTCACCCAAATCACAATAAAAAGAAAAAAAAAATCTAAGTAGAGGATCAGCAATAAAGGAGAATATGCTCAACTAGATGGAATCACACACTGGTTGCAATGATGAGCTCAACCATAGTAAAAATTGTGAGGATGAAGCAGATTTAGACAGTGTTTTGTTCTGCTGTACACAGGGTCACTATAAATTGTATCCTACTAGATGACACATAGCAACAACAAAGTAGCATTATCACCAAGTGCTACATAAGTACAAAGAATCAGAGAAGATTTCATGGTATAAATGGGATTTGATTTGGAATTTGACACCTGAGTAGAATCTTTTCAAATATGCTTTAGAAAAGGCATGGACAAAGTTGCAAAAATCATGTTCAGGAAAATACGGGTAGAACAATTTGGCTGGATAGATCAGTTTATTAATGTAGGGAGCTACTGAAGCAATAAGATTGAAAAAAGAAAAAAACTGTATATCAGATGTCAGTCTTTCTACCAGTCAATCAAAGCCCATCTTCAAATCACATCTATCAAATATGTACTCTGTGCCAAGTGATGCATTCAGCACTGATGATCTCCCTGCCATCGAGTTGATTCCTATTTATAGTGACCCTACATGACAGGGTAGGCTGTAAATCTTTATGGAAACAGCCTCATCTTTCTCCCACAGAACAGTGGCCAGTGGGTTCAAAGTGCTGATCTTTTGATTAGCAACCAAATACTTTAATCTCTGCACCATCAGAACACCTTAACACTGATGATACAAAGTTAAATTTGCTCTCTCAGAGCTATTAGAATAATAACAGTTAAATATGGTCTAATGAGGTATATTGAGAGTTGGGAAGATTTACCGGAAAGACTAATGTCTGAGATAACTATTGAAGATGATAAGAATTACCGAGGTAAAGGGGAAGTGAGATTGGAACTAGGAGAAATGTGCTAATTGAGTTCCAGGAAGACATCAAATGTACAGACCCAGAGATAACATGAAATAACAAGAATTACAAATAGTTCCATAAACTTGAAATTATAGTGTGGGGACAAAATTCAGGTGTTACCTTTGGATATTGAATTATTATACCTTACTAGCAATGGGGAGGAAAAAGAAAACTTCAGTATAAATTAGTTCATATTGTTTAGTTCTTACAAAGTTGCAAATAATTCTGTGCATTTTTTATGCAACTTAGCTTGCTAAGAAAACATATTCTTCATGATACTCTTCAGTTTAGTTCATAGCCATATTATTACACATTTTTACCTAACCTTGTTTAAAGTAAACTCCATGAGGGCAGGATCCATGGTGCTTTGTGATATATCTCAAAATTCTGAAGCAGTACTAAGTACAGAGTGGCACGCAAAACAGATCAGTTGAATGAAATTAATGAAATATTCATATATTCTCAGAAAGGGGATTTTTTTTTAAATTTTTACTTGATAACTGCTTAGGAATAAAAGAAAGCCTATCAGTGATATATTCAGAGATTCATAGGCTTGAACTCTGTGGGAGTATAATGGAGTTTTCTTTGTCTTTTTTACAATACCTTTTGGAAAAAATCCCAGGGAGCATAACTCCTTCCCACACTGATTGTTCCATATTGTCTGGGAAAGACTTCTCACAGAAACACACTGAATATAAATATGGATTGCATAAGAGCTCAGCAAGCCCTCAGCATCGAGCATATTTAAATTAGTCAACTGCTTACTCTAAAAAGCATTCACGTGGGAGGACTCAATTCCTGATACAGTTTGGTTGAGCGCTAATCAGCTGCTAGCCTCCTGCTACTAGTTCGCTTTTGTTTTCCATATGGTTCAAGCTTAAAATTTGTAGAATTTTATATTTCATATATCTGCAGTTATTTTTAACAGTCTCAAACTCAAATTTTAACCCCAACAGAGGGAGGAATAACACAACAATCTCTTTTATATTTTTCCTGAAACTTAAATTCTTCATAACACTTTATGAAAGCTAGTAGAGATGTATAATGTGTGCAATCACCGGACTACCAATGCCCCTTGATCTGAATTGTAAACTATTTTGAGAAATGAAATGAGTGAGTTCAAATCTAAAATATTCAAAAGAAGAAAGGATCATAAAACTTGAATTGCACTTGACTGTACCAAGTTGTGGTAGTTAAGTTTGTGTGTCAACTTGGCTGGGACTGGTTAAGTGGCTGGGCAGCTGAATGTAGTTATTCCCCATGGTGAGACTGGTAATTAACTCCATGGTGGAATCTACTGGAGCAGCTGAGTAGCTGCTTTGAGTATGCAGTCTGTTTCCCATATATAAGTAGCAGCTTTGGGACCCAGTCTCTAGTTTATGGCACGCTTGAACCCTCCATGTAGCTGTGTCATTGTTCAGAAGCCTGCCATGCTCTGCTGACCTTGGGACTTACAATGGACTTGAATTAATGGCTTGATGTGTGGTTTGGTGACATCAGGACTGTGCCATTTTATTTGTCAACCTTGGGCTTGTTAGCCTCAGCAGCCAGGAGCTGCCTGAGTGAAGAGATGCCTCTAGCTTCAGTGGGCTGGAAGCAAGGGACAGAGCTGAAGCCCAAGGTCAAGGGGCTTTCACCCAGCCCCTAGAGCTTGGCACTTTGAACTTGGATGTAAAGCCTCAAAACTGTGAGAGAACAAACTCCTATTTGTTAAGGCCATCCTATTTGTGGTATTTGTTAGAGCGATACTAGGTAACCAGAACACAAGTGTATCTCTCTCTCTCTCTCTCACACACACACACACACCCCCAAAAAAAAAAACACTTGTCTGCACTTGTGCTCTTTTCCTTAGTGAATCAAAACACTTTGAGTATTTACTATGGTAATGGTAATGCTATGGTAGGGTACCATTCATTCTTTCCACAAGAAATCCTTCCTTAAGCAGCATATCATATCAATCAAGGCACTGTCCTTTAAAAAATCCATTATAGTAATTCTTGTTTTCTATTGACTTTCTGAGTCAGTCAATAAAATCTAACCTATCCATTATGCTACTTTGTTTTAGATTACACTTTGTTTAGGAAAGTTGAAGGGAGGTAAGATAGGATAGCATGGGTTGGGGTGAGATCCTATGGGATTAGATGAGATGAAATGTCAAGCAAAAGTCATCAACATTTGAATTGGGGGCAGCATAGTGTACTGGGCAAACTAGGCTGGCTGTGAATAACAGCTTTTCCATTTACTAGCTTTGAGTCTTTGGGTAAGTTTTTTTTTTTTTTTTTTTAATTTCTTTGATACTCTTATAGTCACAGTTTCATCATTGTAAAATGGAAATAATAATAATAAAGAGTGATACATTAAAATGCTTAGAATATTGCTGGAACACAGAAAGTACTTATTAAATATTAGCTATTATTATCAAGGTCATTCCTGTTTGGAACTCCCAGGACTCAGCATTGCACTTCTCTCACAGTAAGTAACAAACAAATATTTGGGAAGAGAAAAATTCAATACTTTCTGAGAAGTTATAATTATCAGCTATATAATTCATAATTTAAAATAGATGAAATCCAATTGCTCAGATGAACAATTCATCTTAGTAAGATCAGGCAGTAATTTCTTCTAGGGTTTCTGATAAAAAGGACATTGTATGATGGCATAAATGGCATTGTTCACAATAGCCTTATAATAAGCATAATGACAACTTCAATTTTCAGTATAGGCTGATGGCATCATACCAGAGCCCAATTCAGAAAGGCAATTCAGGAGAAGCAATTTTCCAAAGGGGTGTTAATGAACTCCAGATGAGCAGCTTTCTGCTGCTTTAGCTTTTCCCAGGAATATAATCTACATTATCTATAAAAGTAGATGGACTGCTTGACTTTAAAGCAATCCTCCTTGAATATTCTTTCCTTCAAAAGATGCTTTGAAACATGAATGATAGAGCTTGAGATGGTACTTTTGGTGGAAAAAGCTGGGACGGCTACTATTTTACATTGCCATATGAGCAGAGTCTTGAATTTCATACTGAAAAAATTTTGAAGTAATATCATTTTTTAGAAGCTGAGGATTTAATAGAGACTGTTACTTAAATATAAGGTCATCCTACCTTTCCTCTGCAGTGATGAAGACAAACATTTTCTAGGGAAAATTATTTTAAATACTACCCTGTGCATAGACAAACTAGAGGTCAACTGTCTAAGATGTCACTCAATAAAACATAAACTATTGCACTTTGAAAAAAATGAAGTAATTATAAACAGAAACGCCTCGGGCAAAAGTAACTCTCAGTAGCATATTCATAGAATGTCTATGTTTGAACAAAATAACTTCTGGATAAACTGTCTATGAAAGAATACCAAAGTAACCAAATGAGGTGATTTGTTTTACAAACCATTGAAAGCCAGGAAAATGTGTATCAAAAGAAAATACTGTTCTAGAATCAGTAGTGTGTTATCCTTGGGAAAACAATAACAATAAGAGTAGATTTTGTCTGAAAAAAAAATCAAATTCAAGCTGAAATAGTTATAATACACATTTATATGTATTATAAATTTATATTTATGTGTCCACCAATCAAAAAGTAGTAGCAAGTCCTTAAGAAACACACTGTAAAGAAGGGAGAGTAGAACATACATTCAGACCCTTGAAAACTTAACTCTACATCAGAAGACTGTTCCTACCAGCTCAGCTATTGCAACGTCATAGTGCAGTTCTCCAGGAGTTTCAAATGGGTCTGTAACTGTAACTGCAATCCACCTATAACTAACTGATGGCTTCAGTAGTAGAAGATTGGGAAATATCATTTTCCTTTTTCCTATCTTTTTCCTGATAGGTACTTCCATGAGGTGATAAATAATCAAGAGTAGATTCTATCCCAAATCATAGCCTGAATATCAAGACTAGACTTTGCCAAGTAAGTAGTCAAATTTGTTTGAAATATCCAATCAACTGCTCCATACTTCACTTAAAGCAAAGGACCATCCTTTTTGAAGTACAATAGCTGTACTCTCGAATTGCCAATCAGACTAATCCTGATCAGTTAATAAGTATGAATTAAAATTATTAATAATCTATCAGATTCTTTAACAGATTTGGGTGGAGATGGAGGAAGGAATTTCCAAGAGTTATTTATTAAACCATTATTTTAACATTAAAATGTTAATGGGATTCATCTGAAAGTTATGTGAAATTTACAAAATTTATCTTGTCTTATAGAACTAGGAAGAGTGATTTTCCACCATGTAATCAGAAGCACAGGATTCCACAACCTCTTCTCTTAATTCTGATTATAACTCTATAACCTTTAATCATATTATCCAATAAGATTTTATTCTAGCTAAATTTATTGAGACACTCTTATATATATATTTGTTGTTGTTGTTATGTGCCGTTGAGTCGAACCTGACTCATAGCAACCCTTCCTTGGGTTTCCGAGGCAGTATCACTATGGAGGTAGATTGCCCCATCTTCCTTCTGAGGTGTGGCTGGTGGGCTTGAACCGCCAGCCTTCTGGTTAGCAGTCAAGTGCTTTAGACACTATGCTACCAGAGCTCCTTATATATATATAATAAGCATTAAACGTCATAAGATCCTTTTTTTTTCCCCATGATGTTTTATTAACCTCACTAAGATATATATATTTCATCATCTGGTAGTCCTTGTAAAACCAAGTAGCCCATGGGAGTCTTCAAGGCAAGACTTTGTCTTTCTCATTATTATATCTTTAGCACATTGGCTTGCAATACTAGGCTCTTTGTAAGTATTGTTTTTGAGACAAGAAGTAGCATAGTAAGACAAATGCATGTTCTGATCTTCTGGAGATAAGAATTATTTCAATTTATCTAGAATTCAGAAAGAAAAGAAACCTCACCCTCAGCACACCGAAAGTAAAATTTTACATGATCCTTTGCCAAAAAAGCATTGTGAAGAATTTAATGCTAATTCACTTTTTTTCTAACTTATCTAGTCCATTTACTTGTCTTACTAGTATTCTGACATAGTAACAATCGAGCTTAAAACAAGGAGAAAATAATTCTTTTTTTCTTTCTCACTGCAAAATGTGCATTTTTTTTTTTTTCTTTTTTAGCAGTGAAGTGAAGGGAATCATGAGAGGAAGTGGTGATGGGGGCAAGAGGCTGGTGCCAGGGAACCTTGGGCACAATGAAGTGGGTAGCCCAGATTAGCTTTTATTTATTAAAAAAAAAATTCAAGAAAATAGCAAACTAGAAAATAGAAAAATGTGCATTTTAAAAGTGGCATGGTGCAATAATGCATGAGAAGGCTTACTGTAATGTGATCTATAATGCTGCCTTTCTAAATCAATACGCGGGTAACATTTCCTTTACATTTATCCTGTACAACATTGCACACCACTAATAAAAAATGAAGTTGCTGAGAAGTTTCCTATTGATAATAATATACGTTTCTCTGGATATATGCCTCACAGTGAAGCAACATTTTCATTCTTGTCCAAAGCAAAGCTCTTTCAAACCTGACACTAATCCTGGTACTGAGAACCCTATACAGGATTATCTCAGCCCTGGGCTACATAAAATAAATTAAGTTTTAAAGACCATAAAAATAAAACCATGTGTCAAAACATATGGCATACTCATTGGCAGTGTATATGCCCATCATAAGAGAAATCACATCTAGTTTGCAGGAAACTGAATCAAATACTTCTTGCCATGTGAGCCAGAAAGCTCAATAGCAGTCTCCCTAAGGTTTATGATGGATACAGCTACTGCAATACTTATTATCACTGATAGTACAGGAGTAAAAACCATAAATGTGGGGAAATATACATCCTGAAGTCAGTATTAAGAGGAAATTCACACCTCAAATTTATGATCTTACTATGCCTTTTCAGAAAAGAGATTGAACTATCCTGGTAATTAGCAATCTGGATCAAGATTATATAAAAATAGTGCCAGAAATTTAGCCAAAGAACATCTTTACATGTTCCTATTAATGTTTCTTGAAAGTTTCAAAACCATCTGGTTCTATAGCTTGCTGGACTCAAAAGGCAAGAAACTTGGAGATTCACCTGTCAGTTTTAAATGCTTCTATGCTAGAAATGACAAACGCTATGTCCATTTATATTTCATTAGCCAGATTAAATCAATCGACTTCATCTAACTTCGGGAGCTCTGGTAGCATAGTGGCTAAAGCACTTGACTGCTAACCAGAAGGCTGGCGGTTCAAACCCACCAGCCACTCCTCGGAAGGAAGTTTGGGCAATCCTACTTCCGTAGTGATACTGCCTCGGAAACCCAAGGAGGGGTCGCTATGAGTCGGGGCCGACTCGAGAGGGCACATAACAACAACAACATCTAACTTCAAAGAAGCAAGGAATTGTTATGTTCCCACTAGCCTAGAAGTAGAGAGAAAATGGATATTGGTATACGGCTTGGCACTATGACTAGATAAGAGTTGGGTTTGTGGAATTAGATAATCTGCCTCTTCCTTCCCAAAATGCTTAGCTATATCCTTGATTCACATGAAGATGGGTAGTCTTCATGGAAAGGCACCTAAAATATGTTCACAATTGTATCTGGTCTCAATAAACTTAACTGCACTTAAAATAAATTTTATGTATCAGAAAGGACCCAAATAGTGATGAGGGACAATGAAATCCCTGGAAGGAAAAAAAGTTATCTGACATGTTTGAGTCAGTTTCATCTGTGATGCCTAAAGAGTAGAAGAAAAAGATGTCTCCACAAGTAGTTCAGTGATTGTCTCATATGAGTATGATTTTCTTCTGTCATTTTTTTCTATGTTTCTGAAATAGCATAAATTCCCATGGAGTCAAACATAAGTATTTCAAATTCTTATACCAAGAAGTTTCTAAAGACATAATCGTAATAACTTCAGAGTAGTCATCAAGCATTTCATCTCCTGTGTCAAAAGCTCAATGACTCCAGCTTATCATCACTGATGCAGAGTGATTTCATGTACAGGAAAATTTATGTAAAAATTTCATTTGCCACTTGTTTCCTCAAAATAAATAAACAATTATTTTAATTTTTAAATTTATTTACTTGCAAATTACAGAATATAAATTCTGAGAATAAAATTTTTTCTAATTAGAAAACTGTATTTCCTAATTAAATATTACATAATAGAAAACCTATTTCCTCAAACTACTATAAAGTTTTATTTACTATTATTTCTCTTAAAAACATAAGAATCTTGAAAATATCAACTGAAAAATAACTGTCTAGCTGAATAACTTTATTTAATCTTCAAAATGAAATTTTGTGTCCAGTCTTCTTCTCTAAAATAAATTTCATGGGAAAAACAGCCCAAATTCTAACCTATTCCCAGCATAATTCTTTATATCAAACCACAAGATGTTAACTTAATCAGTCTCAAAGAAGATTTATACAACTTTTAACTCCTGTTTAAAATTCTGTCATTTTTTCAATGATCTTAACTTTCCAAATGCAAGAGATAAAATTAAGCTATTTGAAATCTATCATAAATAAATAAATAAGAATGGACAGTAGATGCTATAGTTTTGCAAAGTGTTACAATCTTTAGTATTACATCGAAGCTCCTGCTGTATAAAATTCAAGTGAGGCTAACAGAATTAAAAATATTTTTTCCATGCCATAATAAAGAGCACAATACATATGCAAGTCATGTCTTTTTTTTTTCTTTTTTCCTGTGAAAGACTTACTAATTCAGAAAAGAATTGAGAATTTATACAAAACAGGAGTATCTCAAACCAAAAAAAAGAAAGGAAGGAAGAGAGGAAGAATACAATAACTAACTATCTGGAACAACAATGACTCTCAAATGACCTAATTTCACAATCCAGACAAGAAGGCCATCTTTATATATGCCCTATGTTAAAATTCTAGTCTTCTTGATTTGCACCAGTCTGTGGGGTTTTTTTGTTTTGTTTTGTTTTTGGTGATATAATCACAGATTGTCTCCTTGGTGATCCCAGCTGCCTAAAGAGCCACGCCATTAGGCAAAGGACACCAATCACTAATAGTGATCCCTCCATGAATATCACATCCATCCAATCAGAACCTGAACACAAAAGATGTTCCCAGATCATTAGTGTATGGAAAGTAGCTCTATGATATACACAAAGATGCGGACAGCATGCCCAAACAAATGCAGATAAATTTTACAGCCATCCACCCTATATGGCACAAAAGGCTATCTGGGCAGAGATGACAACTCTTCCATACATACCTCACTTTGTGCCACAAATGAGGAACTCAAAGGGCCTTCCAGAAGCCAATTCCTCTGGCTATGTAGGCTGGTTAGGTATAAGAAAACCTCCCTATACATAGCCCCCTTGTACAGTAGTTGAAATCCCTTCCTTAACCACTTATATATCCCAAAGTCAACATGAATTGCTACATGGACAAAATGTAGATTTTCCACAGGATCACCCAAGGAGTGGCTAGACGTTTTAGCATTAGCCCAGGATTGTATTTATTTAACCCTACCAACAAACATCAGGCCTTGATGGAGAAAGGGGTGGTTTGTACCAATGCCTAATGATGCAAGCAGGGGGAGAAATGAGGAAGAGATGACTGTTAGGCAGGTCCAAAAGGCTGCCCTCTCACTTAATCCAATGTGTGCATTTTATTTTCCTTATTATGATTAACCAGTCTTCAAAATTATGTCTTTTAAAATATATATTGGAAATATATAATCTAATAATCTTTTTTAAAAAAGTTAAGACTGAACAAAAAAAATACATAGAATAAAAGAAAGGGATCATAATTTCAGTTACTGAATATTCTTTTTTTTTTTTTGCTTTTATTGTGGTGAAAACATACATGATAAGACATTCACTAATATAACAACTTCCACATTTACAGCTCAGGGACATTTATGACATAGTGTAGTGCCTAAGGCATGTGACTGGTAATCAGAAAGCTGCCAGTTTAAACCCACCAGCCACCCCTCAGAAGGAAGGTTGAGCAATCTACTTCTGTAGTGATACCACCTTGAAAACCGAAGGAGAGGCTGCTATGAGTTGGATTTGACTTCTCAGAAGTGGGTTTGGATTGGTTTTGTGGCACCATTATTACTAACCTTTTCCAAAATATTCCACCACCATTAGCGAAGGATAATGTCCTCCAAGTTCATCCATGTTATGCAGTGTTTTGCAGATTCTACACTATTCTTTAGGGTTGCACAGTATTCCATTGTGTGGTTATCCATTATCCATTCCTCGACTTAGGATATTTCCATCTCTTTTGCTTGTATATAGTGCTGTGATGAACATGGGTGTTCATATATCTGTGCATGTCCTGCCTCTCACTTCTTTAGGATATATACCTAGATTTCTGGATCAAATGGTATTTCTATTTCCCACTTTTAAAGGAATCACAGTACCTACCAATTTCCATGGGAGCTCTGGTAGCGTAGTGCTTAAGGCACTTGACTGCTAACCAGAAGGCTAGCGGTTCAAACCCACCAGCCACTCCTCGGAAGGAAAATGGGGCATTCTACTTCCATAGTGATACTGCCTTGGAAACTCAAGGAGGGGTTGCTATGAGTCAGGTCCAACTCGAAGGCACATAACAACAACAAAAACACCAATTTCCATAGTGGTTGTATCAGTTCCACCAGCAGTGTATGAGAGTCCAAATCTCTCCACATCCTCAACAGCATTTGTTATTTTCAATCTTATTAAACTTTGCTATTAATGCTAGAGTGTGAGATTGTATCTCATGGTTGTTTTAATTTGCATCTCTCTAGTAGCTAATGATTGCAAACATTTCTTCAAGTGTTTGTCGGCTGTCTGAATATCTTCTTTGGTGAAGGGACAATTCATGTCTTCAGCACATTTTTTTAGTTGGATTGTTTTTCTCTTTGCTATTGAAGTGTTGAAGTTTTCTGTAAATTTTAGAGATAAGTTCTGGGTCCAGTATGTCATTACTGAATATTTTTTTTCCCATTCTGTAAGTTCACTTTTTAATCTTTTGGAGAAGACTTTTGAAGCACATAAGGATTTAATTTTCAGAAGGTCCCAATCATGTAGTTCATCCTCTACTGTTAGTGCATCTTGGGTTATGCTTGATATTGACATTTTACTTATGTGATGGATTACCTTTCTGGTTATTCTAATGTTGTATGATCCTTGCACACCTGGTATGAATCCTACTTCATCATGATGTATTATTTTTTTGGTATGTTGATGGAGTACACCAGCTAGGATTTTGTTGAAGATGTTTGCATCTATACCCATGAGTGATATTGATCTGCAGTTTTCCTTTTTAATGGTGTTTTTATTTGCTTTTTGTATCAGGGTTATACTTCCTTCATAACATGAATTTGGGATGATTACATCCTTTTGTATGTTCTGGAATAGTTTGAGTTTTGTATGTTCTGGAATAATTGGTGTCAACTCTTCTCTGAAAGACTGGGAGAATTCTCCAGTGAAACTATCTGGGCTAGGATATTTTTTGGTTGGTAATTTTGTAATGACCTGTTCAATTTCTTCTTTTGTTATGGGTCTGTTCAAGTTTTCTACCTCAGTCTGCATTAGTTTAGGTAAATATCATGTTTCTAGAAATCTGTCCATTTCTTTCAGATTTTCAACTGTGTTGGAGTTCAATTCTTCATAGTATCCTAATATTGTTCTTTTCATTTGTTAGTTCTGTTGTGATGTCACCCCTTTCATTTCTTATTTGTGTCATTTGCATCTTCTCCTTCTTTTCGTTTATTACATTTGGCAGTGGTTTATCATTTTTATTAATCTTTCAAAGAACCAACTTCTAGTCTTGTTGATTTTTTCTATTGTCTATTTTTGTTTCATTTATTTCTGCTACAATTTTTATTTCTTTGCTTCTGGTAACTGTAGACTTTTTTGCTGCTCTTTTTTCTAATTGTTGGAGATGTTGGCTTAAAGTGTGGATTTTGGCTCTTTCCTCTTTTTTGATGTGTACATCTATTGCTGTTAATTGCCCTCTGCTCACTACTCTTGCTGTGTCTCAATGTTGTTGGTATGTTGTGTTTTCATTCTCATTTGATTCAAATATTTTTTTAATTTCATTTTTTAAATTTTTTTCTATTAACCAGTCATTTTTCAAAATTGTGTTATCCAGTTTCCATGCATTTGCTCTTATTCTGTTGGTCTTCTTAGTGCTGATTTCTAATTTTATAGCACTGTGATCTGAGAAGATGCTTTGCAATATCACAATATTTTTAAAATTTATTGAGGCTTGCTTTGTGGCCTAACACATGGTCAATCCTGGAGGATCCATATGTGCTGGAAAAGAATGCATATTTTGCTGTTGTTAGGTGAAGTGTTCTCTAGATGTCTATAAAGTCAAGTTGGTTGATCATATTGTTAATTTCTTCTGCATCTTTGTTGAGTTTCTTTCCAGTTGTTCTATCGTTTATTGAAAGTGGTGTATTAAAATATCCTACTATTACTATGGAGACATTTATTTGTCTTTTCAATTCTGTTTAATTCTGCTTTATATATTTTGTGGCTCTTTCATTGGTTACAGGGATATTTATTATGGTTATGTCCCCTTGTTCAAGTGATCCTTTAATAACTATAGAATGTGTTTTCAAAATATATTAATAAAGGGGAAAAAAGGAGAGAGCCCCCACCTAAGAAGGAAGCAGGAAGCCAGGGTTGATGGCCAGATACAGGTAAGGGGGTGGAGAGCCCCCACAAGACAGGAAGCGGGAAACCAGGGCAGATGTTCAGATACAGGTAAAGGGGAAGAGAAACACCATGCAGGTAGGAAGTGGGAAGCCAGGGTGGATGGACAAATGTAGGTAAAGGGGAAAAAAGCCCCCTCCAGGCAAGAAGCAGGAAGCCAGGGTAAAGGGCCAGATACAGGTAAGGGGATGGCCAAGAATTGGGCAGAGTGGTTTTGGAACAGGTAAGAGAGATGAACAGTTTGTTGTGCAGTGGTGGCTTGTGTGTTCCTTTGAGGCTAGAGGTTGTGCTACCAGTGGGTCAAATGCCAGCAGGGTAACCCATGGTGCATAGGTTCTAGCAGAGCTTCCAGACTGAGATAGACTCAGAAGAAAGAAGAGGCCATCCACTTCTCAAAGAACTGGCCAGGAAAAACCTTATGAATAGCAATGAAACACTGTCTGATACACATTCCAAAGAAAACTGATACCACAGAATATAGAAATTATTGAACAATATCATTAATATCTTCCGAATCTGAGTATGTCTCAGTTTTCTTCCTTCAGAAGAAAGAAGAGGTCATCCACTTCTAAAAGAGTTGTTCAAGGAAAACTTCATGAATAGCAGAGAAACATTGTCTAATACATTATTTGAAAACTTTATGATTAGCCCTGAAACATTATCCAATAGAGTGCCAGAAGGTTGGAAGGCCCTCAAAATACAGTTGGAAAAGAGCTGCCTTATCAGAATAGAACTGACCTTAATGAAATGGATATAATAAAGCTTTCAGGACCTCCATTTGATGATGAGGCACAACTCAAACTGAGGAGAAAAAACTGCAAATATCCATTAATAATTGGAACATACAATGTATGATGTATGAACCTAGGAAAATTGGAAGTTGCCAAAAATGAAATAGAATGCATAAAGATTGATATCCCAGGCATTAGTGAGCTTCTATGGACCAGTTTGGGCCATTTTGAATCAGACAACAATATGATCTGCTATGCTGGGAGTGACATACTGAAGAGGAATGGAATGTCATTCATCACCACAAAGAATGTTATAAGATCATTCCTGGAGTGCAATGCTGGCAGTGATAGGATAATACCCATACACCTACAAGGAAGGCCAGTTAATACTACTATTATTCCAATTTATGCACCAATCACTAAGCCAAAGATGAGGAAATTAAAGATTTTTTACCAACTTCTGCAGTATGAAATTGACCAAACAGTCAATCAAAATGTGCTGATTATCACTGGTGATTGGAATGCAAAAGTTGGAAGAAAAGAAGAATCACTGATAGTTGGAAAATGTGACCTTGGTGATAGAAATAACGCTGGAGATCGCTTGATGGAATTTTACAAGACCAATGACTTATTCATTGCAAATACCTTTTTTCAACAACACAAACAGTGGCTACACATGTGGAATTCACCAAATGGAGCATACAGGAATCAGATTGACTACATATGTGCTAAGAAGTTTATGGAGAACCTCAATATCTTCAGCCAAAACAAGGCCAAGAACTAATTGTGGAACAGATCTTCAACTTCTCATATCCAAATTCAAGTTGAAGTTGAAGAGAATCAAAAGAAGACCATGAGAGCAAAAATATGACCTTGAATATATCCTTCCTGAATTTACAGACCACCTTAAAAATAGATTTGATGCACTGACCACCAATGACTCAAAACCAGAGGAATTGTGGGATGACATCAAGAACATCTTCCATGAAGAAAGCAAAAGGTCATTAAAAAGACAGGAAAGGCAGAAAAGACCAAAATAGATGAGAGTCTGAAATTTGCCCTTGAATTGAGAGTTTTTGTTGTTGTTGTGTGCCGTCGAGTTGACCTCGACTCATAGTGACCCCTCCTTGGGTTTCCAAGGCAGTATCACTACGGAAGTAGGATTGCCCAACTTTCTTTCCGAGGAGTGGCTGGTGGGTTTGAACCACCAGCCTTCTGGTTAGCAGTCAAGTGCCTTAGCCACTATGCTACCAGAGCTCCCAGGCAAATGGAAGAAATGACAAGATCAAAGAGCTGAACAAAAGATATCAAATAGCAACTCGAGAAGATAAAGCCAATTATTATAAGGAAATGTGCAAAGACCTGGAGTTAGAAAATGAAAAGGGAAGAAGACACTTGACATTTCTCAAGCTGAAAGAACTGAAGAAAATAATTAAGCCTTGAGTTGCAATATTGAAAGATTCTATGGGCAAAATATTGAAAGATGCAGGAAATATCAAAAAAAAGGTGGAAAGAAATAAACAGAGTCCCTACACTAAAAAGAATTGGTCAATGTTCATCCATTACATGAGATGGCATACATTCAAGAACCAATGGTACTAAAGGAAGAAGTCAAAGCTGCACTGAAGGAATTGGTGAAGAACAAGGCTTCAGGAATTGACTAAATACTCATTGAGATGTTTTAACAAACAGATGCCCCACTGGAGGTACTCACTCAGCTATGTCAAGAGATTTGGAAGACAGCCACCTGGCCAACTGACTGGAAGAGATCTATATTTGTAACCATTCCAAAGAAAGGTGATCCCACAGAATGTGGAAATTATTGAACAATATCATTGATATCACATGCAAGTAAAATCTTACTGAAGATAATTCAAAAATGGTTGCAGTAGTATACTAACATAGAACTTCCAGAAATGCAAGCTGAATTCAGAAGACATGGAATGAGGGATATCTTTGCTGATGTTAGATGAATCTTGGCTCAAAGCAAAGGATACCAGAAAGATGTTTACTTGTGTTTTATTGACTATGCAAAAACATTCAATCATGTGGATCATAACAAATTATAGATAACATTGAGAAGAATGAGAATTCCAGAACACTTGATTGTACTCATAAGGAACTTGTACATAGTCAAGGAAGCTGCCATTCAAACAGAACAAGGGGGCACTGCATGTTTTAAAATCAAGAAAGGAGTGTATCAGCGTTGTATCCTCCCACCATACTTATTCAATCCGTACATTGAGCAAATAATACAAGAAGCTGGACTATATGAATAAGAAAAAAGCATCAGGATTGGAGGAAGACTGATTAACAACCTGTGATACACTGATGACACAACTTTGCTTGCTGAAAGTGAGGATGACTTGAAACACTTACCAATGAAGATTGAAGAATACAGTTTGCAATATGGATTACACCTCAATATAAAGAAAACAAAAATCCTCACAACTGGACCAATAAGTAGCACCACAATAAATGGAGAAAAGATCAAAGTTGCCAAAGATTTCATATTCCTTGGTTCTACAATCAACACTAATGGAAGCAGAAGTCAAGATATTAGATAACAGTAGCACTGGGTATATTGGCTGCAAAAGACCTCTTTCAAGTGCTGAAGAGCAAAAGTAACTCCTTGAAGACTAAGATGCTCCTGACACAAGCCATTGTATTTTCCATCACCTCATATGCATGTGAGAGCTGGACAATGAATCAGGAAGACCGAAGAATAGTTGATGCTTATTATTATTATTATGTTGATGATGATGATTTGGGTGAAAGTTTACAGAGGAAATTCACTTTCCATAAAGCAGTTCATATACACTTTGTTTAATGACGTTGACTACAATCCACCACAATGCAATAGCTCCCCTTCCACTTCCAGAATGTTGTTGTTGTCGTTGTTGTTGTTATGTGCCATTGAGTTGGCCCTGACTCATAGCGACCCCTCTTTGGTTTTCTGAGACAGGATCACTACAGAAGTAGATTGTCCAACCTTTCTTCCGAGGAGAGGCTGGTGGGTTTGAACCACCAGCCTTCTGGTTAGCAGTAAAGTGTCTTAGGCACTATGCTACCAGAGCTCCTACTTCCAGAATAGTTGATGCTTTCAAGTTGTGGTGTTAGCGAACAATGCTGAAAATACCACAGACTGATAAAAGAATGAATAAATCTGTCATGGACGAAGTGCAGCTGGAATGTTCCTTGGAAGCAAGAACGGACAGACTTCCTCTCACCTACTTTGGTCATGTTTTAAGAAGTGGCCATTCCATGGAGAAGGATATCATGCTTAGTAAAGTGGAGGGTCACTGAAAAAGGGGAAGACCCTCAATGAGATGGATTGTCAGAGTGGCTACAACGATGGGCTCAGGTATAGCAAGGATTGTGGGGCTGGCACATGAACTGGGCAGTGTTTTATTCTGCTTTACATACGTTTGCTATGAGTCATAGACAACTTGATGGCACCTAACAACAACAAACACAATTAATAAAAGAGGAAAAAGTATCCACAATATCTGGGGAGGGAGGAATAAGAGAAAAAACTCAAGAGTAAAAGAATAGTGAAAACAGCAAAAGGAAAAACAGGAATGTGAAGGACTAAAAGAAAGGAACCAGGAAAAGGAAAAAGAAAAAAATAAAGTAAAATAAAAAGGAAGGATGAGAAAGAGAAAAAGAAAGAAAGAAAGGAAGAAAGGAGGAAGATAAAAAGAATAATTTGTAAACAAACAAAAACAAAATTGTGAGAGGTGAGGCATGGAACTCAGGTTCTGCCAAGGTACAGACTGAGATGGAAACCCTGCAGGTCAAGAAAGCGGGTGGAGGCAGGGGATGGCTGCACCCCTGTTTACCAAGAATGTCCAGAGCACCTGAAGTGACAAGGGGAATATTTCATCGCTCCAGTTGTCAGTCTCCAGTGTGGTCGTCCATGCTGTCCTTGGCTGGTCAGCCCACTCCCAAGTCACAGTCCAAGCAAGAAAGCCATGTTCACACACTCAAAATGACTGTGCCAACCACTTGCAAACATCCTGTATGGCTGTGCCCTCAGGATAACTGCTGGCAGTCCACAGATCTTCCTGCCCCCTTCCTCACTGTTTTCCCTTCTGGTCGTCAGGCATCAATGCCCTTGCCTTGGTGAGCAGAGCCAATTCTTAGGTTGCTATCAGGAAATATTCAAAATGGCTGTGTCCTCAGGAGAGCTGGCAGTATGCAGCTCCGTTTGTCTCTTTATTCAATTTTTCATGTAGATTCTTCTACTGTTGTTGTTGTTGTTGTTATGTGCCGTCAAGTCGGACTTGACTCATAACGACCCCTCCTTGAGTTTCCAAGGCAGTATCACTATGGAAGTAGATTGCCCCATCTTCCTTCTGAGGAGTGGCTAGTGGGTTTGAACTGCCAGCCTTCTGGTTAGCAGTCAAGTGCCTTAGGCACTATGCTACCAGAGTTCCTCTAGTTGGTATTTAATCCACTTCTTTACCCTTCACTTTAAAGCTCAGGATTCCAGTATCATCTTCTCTATCAGTTTCAATTGGTTTCTCATTGCTTTGTTGCAGAGTCTGCGTATCTTGTCTGCTTATTCTGCCATCTTGCTGGGACCTTCTCCAGTTCATGAATACTCTTCATATTTCTTTCTTCTTTTTTTTTCTTTTTTAGAACCGGGCTATGTTTTCTTATTATAGCTCATTATAACAAATATTTTCTCTGTGCCTTACCTGGAAAAAATGGATTTAAATGAAAGCTCATAGGATTTAAGTTAAATATCAGGAAGTAGCTGCTGACAAAGGATTGTGTTAAGCTCTCAATGTAGTCTTGGGAAATCTTTTTATCAGCTCTCCTTTAAAAAAGGATGTGCTGGTTTTGTCCAATAAGTTTGCCTAACCTAAAGTCAGAGAAGATCAACTAGCTGACAATTCTCAAAACTTTTTAAGCACTAATTTACTCTGATTTGATGATTATGTAGTCCTTGTCATAAATAATTTCTTTATTGCCTCTCCTGTATTCTCATCCCCATCTTTCGCTATACTTAATTTTGTTCAAAGAAATCTTCAGTGTAAGAAAGATAAAGAAACTCAAGTTAACAAGACTTTCTATGACTATCACTATTTAGGGATATATATGAGTTAATATTCTCCAATGATTGTAATAATTGAAAACCTCCATTCATTTTCTATAACTCTGGATTTTTTATATTACTTTTTGCCCCACTTGGCCATCCTATCCATAATTTTGAAGTAATATATGTATGAATTGGGAGATTTAGCTTTGCACTTCACAGGAACTGATTTCCAGAGGCACCTGAGTGATTTTGTATACAAACGAATTGCTGCCTGTGTATTTCATTTGAGAAGTATTTTGGAAAATTGTTTGTAATTCTGAGTTGAGTTGTGCCTATTTAATTTGGTTTGGTCTCAGCGTTCATGAATTTTCTATTTGAGCCAGTGATCTTCAAAGCCCTTCTAGGATTTTTGTAACCTTCCCTTCAACCTTGGAGAGGAATCTTGTTTGTCAAAGGCTTGGAGATTACTTTATTTTACACTCAGAGCACTAAAGGTTTTTTTTTTTTTTAACTGTGCTGTAAAACCTAACTTATAGTCACTCAGACTATGTTTGAATTCAGAGAGAGAGAAAAAAAGGACATGTTTAATATTTATTTTGTTTGTGATTGACTGTTAAGTATTAAATCATTTTTTCTGAAGATTTTTTTCACTGACCATATGCAATACAGTTTGTAGGAAGCTGTATAATTTAAAATATCCTATATAATCCTTAACTATGATTAAATATGCATTCCTATCTAATTAATAAATCTATTCTACAAATTTCTTTCTATAATCTAGAAGCTAGGTGAATATCTCTTTTTGGTTCTGAGATTTGATACATTTTTATGCCCACAATCTTTAAAATCAAATTCCTTCATCTCTTTACTTCCAAAACCAAACTAGTTGCCATTGACTCAATACCAGCTCATGGTAACTCCATGTGATTCAGAGCAGAACTCTACCCCATAGGATTTTTAAGAACTGTGATCTTTTGGAAGTACAGGCAGTCCCTGAATTATGAAAGAGTTCTGTTCCTATGTCTGTCTTTAAGTTGAAGTTGTATGTGAGTCAGAACAATTAGGTATGGTTCGTATCCAACACAAGTTAATCAAATGTTTGTCTTTGGATATAGTATATAGTGTTTTCTTTCTACTCATAAAAAAAAATTAAAGAAACACTCCCAGATACACTAAACATCATTATTATAATATATTAATAAATAATACATAATATATTACAGTAATAACAATAATGTTTTGATGCACATATCAAAGTAGCGCCTGCTTGTTATTACAAATCATTGTATGTACCTCAAAATTTTAATATAATAACCTTTATGGAAGTTGGTTCATAACTACAGGTTGTACGTAAATTAAATGTTCATAATACTAGGACTGCCTGTAGATGATCAGCCCTTTCTTCCTAGGTGACTCTGGGCGACTTTGAACCTCCAATCTTTGGGTTAGTAGCAAAGCCCTTAACCTTTTGAGTTATCACTTATTTCTGGTGAAATGATCATGACCTTAGCTGGTATTTCTTATTTTCCTTTTCATAAATCCTTGGTGAACATTTTTTGTATATTTTCTATGTAACAAAACCTTCAGCAATCTAACAGAGTAATTTTATCATTATGTATTTCAATTCTGTGAACTACATTTATAGCTGCTCTGGACATAACACGTCTGCCCTATTGGCAGTCTGAATTCAGCATTCACTTTTAATTCTGTTTTAAACTCCAGTATTTAGTGTTATTGTTATAATTATAAAACTAGGTGCTAGTCACTAGTGCTCTGTTTATATTTCAGTTCATACTACTTGTCTATCATTTTATATACTCATTTGGCAATTTTAATGCAAGTAAATCACAAACCATTGTTACAATAAACTTATATGGTCATCAGAAATAATTGTGTATCCGTTCCTCCCCCCTCTGAAAACCCAAGGTATCGTCAAATATAGCTCTTTAGCCTAGAATGTTAGTCCTAGGACAATACAGTCATGAGCAGTTATAGGGACAAATTGGGAAGCTCAAAAAGTGAAGAAAGAAGACACTGACTCTACACTAACATGCCTCCATGGCCCCTTTTCCTGTCACACACTGCAATTAGTATTTCAATAAGATTCACATAAGTGTATAGAGGACCAATGGGCATCTGGACATGGTACACAGCAAAAATACCTTTTCAATGGTAAGTGAGCTATTTCCTGAGGTGCCAAATTAGGCAACAGAGAAGTCTGTTCAAGATAAAATGTCCCCACAGACACTCCCCTAAATCTCATTCAAACATGTGTTTGCTGTCCTGAGATGGTATCACTTGTAATGTGATAAAATTGTAAAGTGAATCACTTTACATTTCTTTCCATGTCATAAGAATTTTGACTCATTTAATCCCAACTCATTTAATCTCCACTATGCAGAGACAATTAAAATTTGTTATTTATATCAAACATCCTTTGTGAATGTCAACCCTAAGGATAAATAAATTTAATCACTGAATGACTTGGAAAAATATGAAACAGATTTTATAGTAATTTTTTTAATCTTTTTGACCAGATACTTATGCCCTTTTCAATTATTTCAAACAAGTTGCATACCTGCAGATCCTGTTAAAAAATAAAAGACCTTATATGTTCTTTCAATCCCTGTTAAATACTAGAATATAATATCTTTTTTTTTTCACTTTTGTCTGGAATGAGAAAGAGTACTATGTTTAGGATGATCAGATATCTAGTCTAAAAGATTATAAACTCAACTATTTTATGGAGATGATCAAGCAGAAGTGCATTCATCTTAAATTAACTAATTAGGTTTAGGCTATGATTGAAATAATGTATTGCAATTCTGACTTGACTTTGCTGAACTTGGGCTCTCTAAAGAATTTGTTCTTTCCTTTAGTACCTGATTTATAAGGAAAGTAACTTGTTAACCAGAGGTTGGTAATCTGTTTCTGTAAATGGCTAGATAATCAATATCTGAGCATTTGCAGACCATGTACAGATCTGATCACTGCTGCTGTTGCTACTTCTTTTTCTTCCTCCTCTTCCTCTTTCTTCTTTATAACCATTAAAAAATGTAAAACATATTCTTAGCTCATTGGCCAAGTGAAAACAATCCACAGCCACCTTTAGCCTGCCAGAACCAGCTATAATTTGTAGTCTTCTGCATTAGACCATGATTTGTTTCTATTTGACTTCCTTTCTTGCCTCCATAATAAGAATTTTAACCAGCAGCTAGCATCAAGTCAATTACAGCTCATGGCAACCTTTCAGTTAGCAGCTGACCAGACCATGCTAACCATTTCTGTCACTCGGTATATAAATGGAGAGCTAATAGTATTATTGCTATTATAGAATAATTTATCAAACTTTAGTTGAGCAGTAAAATGTATTCAACAGAATTGTACCTCACAACTATGTCTAGAGAAATCAATTCAGCTATTTCTTCACTTACCACATATAACATCCTCATGTTACTTCTCTGTTTATTAGGAATTCTATAGAAAGTTTTATGTTAATTTAACCATTATATTAAAAAAAAGGGAGCTCTGGTAGCATAGTGGCTAAGTCACTTACCTGCTAAACAGACGGCTGGCGGTTCAAACCCACCAGCCACTCCTCGGAAGGAAGGTTGGGCAATCCTACTTCTGTAGTGATACTGCCTCGGAAACCCAAGGAGGGGTCGCTATGAGTCGGGTTTGACTCAAAGGCACATAACAACACAACAACAACATTAAAAAAAAACTTGTATATACTATGTTGATAGGCAAGATGCTTGTATATATTGTATTAATAGGAAATGAATAACTTAGTTTCCATTATTTGATTCTTCACCCGAATAATCTGAAGTACTTGGGATATTAGGACAAACATATCTAAATTTCTACTATTAAAGACTTTATATCCTTACAGGAAGTGCAGGTGGGTAAATAATTAAATAATCATGGTAAAGAATTTGAAATGTAAGCAGCACTTCTTTCGGAGCCCTCAGCAGAATTGTCTTTGATGGCCATCACTCTACCCATAGTCTCTTTATAGCAATCCAGGGCCTTACTAGGAAGCACATCAAAGTTCTTCAAGTCTCTAGCCATTAGCAGTTCCAAAACCACTTCCACATTTCAGTTATTTGTTAGAGAAGTATGCCACTCTCTGATACCAAATTCTGTCTTAATTATCTAGTATTGGTAAGACAGAAATACCACAAGTGGGCAGTTTTAACAAACAGAAATTTTTCTCACAATTTAGGGGGTTGGAGTCTGTAGTCACGGCACCAGCTCTATGGGAAGGCATTGGCTTTAAGTTAAGGTCCTTGCCTCTTCTCAGCTTCTGTTTCTCGGTTCCTTGGCAATCGTCATGTGGCCTGGCATCTATCTCCCCCCATTATCTGTTTCCTTTCTTGTTTGCTTCCTAAAACAAAGTCAAACCTATTAAGAAAAATAATAAACTCTTTGAGGACTAAGGTACACCTGACCCAACCTATGTTATTTTTAATTGCCTCATATGCAGGCAAAAGCTGGACAATGAATAAGGAAGAGCAAAGAATTGATGTCTTTGAATTATGGTGTTGGCAAAGAATATTGAATATACTTCAGATAGCCAAAGGAACAAACAAATCTGTCTTGCAAGAAGTACAACCACAATGCTCATTAGAAATGAGGATGGCCAGACTTTGTCTCTTGTACTTTCAGCATGTTATCAGGAGGGGCCAGTTCTGGGAGAAGAACATCATGCTTAGTAAATTAGTAAGTCAGCAAAAAAGAGGAAAACTCTCACCAAGATGGATTGACAGTGGCTGCAACTATGGGATCGAAAACAGCAATGATTTTGAGGAGAGCACAGAACCATGCCTGTTTGGTTGTACATAAGGTCATTATGAGTCAGAACTAACTTGACTGCACATAGCAGCAACATGAATGCATGAGTATGTTAATTATATTTTCCTATAAAGTGTTAATTCACCTTTGCACATGGGATATATTTCTTTGTGTCACTTAAAAACCTTCTCATGCAAAACACAGATAAGTAATACCATTATCAACAATGTAAAATTACTATCTGGAGGTTGGTCAAATGTTTTAAGGCCCTAAATCTCACATGGGTGGATGATTGAACAGAAGAAGGAAACTTCCACTGATAAAAATCACATACAAAGATCACTTACATGCATATCCAAAGCCTTATCACTTCAATCTAACAAACTACTTGAAAGTAGAGATGTTACTACAGTTCAACTTACTGTAAAACATTAACTTATGTTTGTAGCTAAGCAGCAGAACTGAATTTGCTTGTGATTATGGGCATTCAACATTCTGTGTGCCATTTAAATACCTTCAGCATCGATTTTGCAGCTGGCAAACTATTGCTATTTATGTTTTCAGTATGTTTGAAATAATCTACAAGTTATTTTACTTCCATTAGACATGAAGAAAAGAACCAAGTGTAAAATCATTACTTTGCCAATTTACTATGAAACCCAAGGGAAATATCAAATGTATCATTTATGGAATGTAAAAATGAAGGAAAAAAAATAAGAAAAGCAGTTCTTAGACCAAGTTAACAATATTTTATCAAAACTGTGCTACAAATTTTGAGTTTTTCTTTCCCATTTGTATTGCAAAATAATAGTGTAAAACTGATTAAGTATCTCCTATATGACAAATCCTACTCATAATATTATATGATGTTTAATGCCAAAAACCTAATAAATTAAGTACAATGCCTATCTTACACATGAAATTGTGGCTGTAAATTATTAAATTACATGACTAGTAAATTAGTAGGAGCTCTGGTACCGTAGTGCCTGAAGCACTTGACTGCTAACCAGAGACTGGCAGTTCAAACCTACCAGCCTCTCCTCAGAAGGAAGATGAGGCAATCTCCTTCCATCGTGATACTGCCTCAGAAACCCAAGGAGGGGTCGCTATGAGTCGGGTCCAACTCAATGGGACATAACAACAACAACAACAAAGTTAATTAGTGACAGTCAGAATCCTAATACAGGTTTTGTTTTGTCTTGTTTTTAATTCAAAGCCAATGATCTTATATCATCAAGTCTTTGGATATCATTAGGCATTCAGATCAAACCAAACCAAACTCACTGCTGTGGAGTCAGTCCCAACTCCTAGCAATACCTCATTGGCTTTCTGAGGTGGTTTCACTACAGAAATAGATTGCCCAACCTTCCTTTCAATGAGTGGCTGGTGTATTTGAGCCACCAGCCTTCTGGTTAGCAGTCAAATGCTTTAGGCACTATGCCACCAGAGCTCCTTGGCATTCAGACACATATTTTTAAATATCTATAAATAATATATATTATATAATTTTAAGACTCGAGCTTAGATTCTCTAATTAACCCCTAATGTTTTAGGGTATATGAACATGGAAAATATAACATGTAAAACTTCAGTGTTCTGATCATAGGCATACTCTAAATTGCTCAAATCATTCATCAAATATTACAAATTAGCTTTCATCTCTCAATCTTTCCTGAGTTTTGTTTCCTTCTTTCCGCTTGGACTAAGCATTTAAACCAAGAATACTTGTCCCATTACGTATGTATCCTACTCAGTATCATCTATATCCTAAATGTTATTTGTCATCCTTAAACTCATATTTTTAAAAAATTCTCCAAGACCCCAGTACGTTTTTATAAGACTGCTTTTCGCTTACGGCCTCCTAACCTGTATATGCCCTTCCTCCTCCACTGAGTGTATGTTCTGAAATCCAAAGTTTACCTGACACTGAATTTCAGTAACTTAATATAGGTATCTATGTCTCTCTGTAAACTGTCATTTCCTTCCTCCCTCATTAGAAGACTAGATGACCTACACCTTCTACTCTTCTACTCAAGCTAACTTGTCCTTCTTAATGTCTGAAGCAACTTGCCTCAATACTTTTATTTTCTCTTTTCAGAAATTCACTGTCTTCCTCTTTAATGAATGTTTCCATCGGTTTACTCACACACAGCTGTAGGTGTTGTAGTAGGCAAAATAACGGCCCCTCAAAGATGTCCAAGTCCCAATCCCAAGAATCTGTGAATATATTACTTTACATGGCAAAAGAGTTTTTGTAGATGTGATTAGGTTAAATACCATGAGACAGGAAGAGTCTCCTGGATTATCCAGGGGTCCCAATTGTAATAACCAGACCAAATCCATTGTCATGGAGTGGATTTCAACTCATAGAGACAATATAGGACAGATTATAACTGCCCCATATGGTTTCCAAGACTGTAATCTTTCCCAGATCACTACATCCTTCTCAGTGCTGCTAAAAACAAACTCACTGCCATCAAATCGATCCTACTCATAGTGACCCCTCCTTGGGTTTTTGAGCAGGTATCTCTACAGAAGTAGAATGCCCAGTCTTCCTTACAAGGAGTGGTTGGTGGATTTGAACTGCCAGTCTTCTGGTGAGCCTTCAAATGTCATGGCACTATGCCACCAAAACTTCCCCCAGAACTGCTAGTGGGTTCAAGCTGCTGAAATTTCAGTTAGCAGCCAAGTGCTTTAATCACTGTACCACCAGGGCAACTCAATGTAATTATAAAGGCTTTTAAATATGGAAGTAGGAGGACCAGCGTCAGAGAAGATATAACAATGGAAGCAAAGTCAGAGTGTTTTGATGTAAGAGAACTTGGCTCACCTCTGCAGCTTTGAAGTTGGAGGAAGGGGGGCATAAGCCAAGGAATGCAGAAATACTCTAAAAGCTAGTGAAGGCAAGGAAACAAATTCTACCTAGAGCACCTACAGAATGGAATGCAGCCCTACCATGCCTTGGTTTTAGCCCAGTAAGACCTAGGTCAGAATTCTGACATATAAAACTGTAAATATAATTTGTTTGTTTGTTTGTTAATTTTTATTGTGATTTGGGTGAAAGTTTACAGAGCAAATTCACTTTCCATACAACAGCTTACATACACTTCATCTCATGACATTGACTATAATTTCCCACAATGCAACAGCTCCCTTCGAACTTCCTCCCCATAGCTACCTCTTTCTTGTGTCCTTCCCTCCCATGCACTACTCCCCACCCCCCAAGTTGTCTCTCTGTGCATACTTAGCCCTTCTATTCTCCCATGGTTGACCTCTGCAAGTTGTGTATTTACCTAATATAAATGTTCAGGTACCATCTAGTTCTTCTGATCTCATAGTCGTTTAGGCTGAGGATCACATGGTGTACCAGTTGTTTGGACTAATTATTTCCATGTGTCTTTAGATTTCTTAATTCTTCTTTGCTCTGGATGAGAAGAGACCCAATGTTGCATCTAGATAGCTGCTTGCAAGCTTTTAAGATCTCAGTGGCTACTTGCCAAAGTAAGATGTGGAACAATGTTTTTTTGTAGTATGTTATGCCATTTAAGCTTGATGTCCCGTGTGACTATGGTCCTGAGCCCACAATTCCACCTACTTGCTCCCTCTGGGTAGCTGGCTGTGGCCAAGAAGTGACTACAACCTTGTCCCTTGTCACCTCTATAATATACCTGCGAATTCTTACAGAACATACAAATACATTTGTAGATACATTGCCAGCCCTATACCTGGTCTTGGGCACACTCCCCACTCCATAGGCATATCTAATAGTTCAGCCTGTCCACCCATCTATCCACCTGAATATCAATGTTTGCTTTCACTGACAACACAGTACTCTGTGTGCAACAGGGTTCATCTTTGTTGTTTGTACCCCCCATACACCTCTCTATGTCTTCCTATTCCTCAATGTCAGCATGTTCATTACTCACATTTGGTATATTGCCTTTCTTTTCACCCAAATCAATACATGTCTCTACCTATCTAATGGTGCCCCCCCCCAACCCTGGTAACCAACAAAGAAAATTTCCTTCCATATGTAAATTTTTCCTTGACTTTTTACAATAATGGTCTAACACGATATTTGTCTTTCTGTGACTGACATTTCACTCAGCATATCCTCCAAGTTCATCCATGATATGTGGTGTTTTGCTGATTCTACATTATTCTTTAGGATTGCATATTATTCCATTCTGTGTATATACCATAGTTTGGTTATCCACTCTTCTGTTGATGTGCACCTAGGGTGTTTCCACATTTTGCCTATTGTAAATTGTGCTGCGATGAACATGGGTGTGCATATATCTCTTCTTGTCCTGGTACTCATCTCTTTAGGCTATATACCTAATAGTGGAATGGCTGGACCAAATGATATTTCTAATGCCAACTTTTTAAGAAATTACCATACTGCTTTCCACAATGGTTGTATCATTGGAAAGTCCCACCAACAGTGTATAAGGGTCACAATCTCACCGCAACCTTATGAGCATTTCTTATTTTCTGTCTTGTTGAACGTTGTTGCTAGTGCTGGGGCAGCTGGTATCTCATTGTTTTTTGATCAGTATCTGTCTAATGGCTAATAATCATGAGGATTTCTTCATATATTTCTTGGCTGCATGAATATACTCTTTGGTGAAGTGTCTAGTCATGTCTTCTGCCCTTTTTCAATTAGATTATTTGTGTTTGTGCAGTTGAGTTGGAGTTTTTTTTAAATTCTAGAGATAAGTCACTTCTCAGTAATGTTATTACCGAATATTTTTTTCCCAATCGGTAGGATCTCTTTTTACTCTTTTGGAGAAGTCTTTGGAAGCACATAAAAATTTAATTTTTAGAAGGTCCCATTCATCTAGTTTCTCTTATGCTGTTTGTGCATTTTGGGTTATCCTTGATAGTCTATTTGTATTATGTATAAGGGTCCCTATATTTGCTCCTAGTTTTTCCTTGAGGAACTTTAGAGTTTTAGGTTTCACACTGAAGTCTTTGATCCATCTAGAGTTAGTTTTGGTATATAGTGTGAAGTACATATCTTGTTTCATCTTTCTAAAAATAGATATCCAGTTTTGCCAGCACCATTTGTTAAATAGACAATCTCTTCCCCATTGAATGGATTTTGGCCCTTTATGAAAGATCAGCTGACCATAGGTCGAAGGAGCTATTTTTAGTTCTCAATTCCATTCCATTGGTCTAGGTGTCTCTTGTTGTACCAATACCAGGCAGTTTTGACACTGTGGCTATATAATAGGTTTTAAGATCTAGGAGTGTGAGACCTCCTATTTTGTCCTTCTTCTTCAATAATGATTTGCTTGAGGCGGGGCAAGATGGCGGACTAGGCAGAAGGATTGCACAGACCCTCTTCAACAAAGAAAAGGGAAACCAATTAACACAGACAC
>NW_006921730.1:1162263-1171304 GCF_000298275.1 Orycteropus afer afer
AATAAATAAATAAATAAAAATAATGATTTGCTTATCTGAGGTCTCTTTCTTATACGTATAAAATTAGTGATTAGTTTTTCCATATCCTTAAAGAATGTTGATGGGACCTGGATTGGGATTCTATTGAGTGTACAGATTCCTTTGTGTAGAACTGACATTTTCCCAATGTTCTATCTTCCTGTCCAAAGTATGGCATGTTCTTCCATTTATGTAGATCTCTTATGGTTTCTTGAAGTAGTTTTTTTATAGTTTTCTTTGTACAGACCTTTAGTGTCACTGGTAAGATTTATTCCTAAATGCTAGGAGCTCTGGTGGCATAGTGCCTAAGGCATTTGACTGCTAACCAGAAGGTTGGCAGTTCAAGCCCACAAGCCACCCCTCAGAAGAAAGGTTGGACAATCTATTTCCATGCAATACCACCTCAGAAACCCAAGGAGGGGTCACTATGAGTGGGATCCAACTCGACAGTAGTGATTGCATTTGCATTACATTATTGTAAATGGTATTGATTTTCTTATTTCTTTTTGGAGGTTGGATATTGGATTTTTGGGTGCTGATCTTGTAGCCTGCCACTATGCTAAATCTCTCAATTAGTTCAGTAGATTTTTGACTCTTGTGTTTTCTAGGTATAAGATCATATCATCAGCAAGTAGGGATAGTTTGACTTCTTCCTTAGAAATTTGCATGACTTTTGTTTCCTTGTTTTGCCTTATTGCCCTGGCAAGGACTTCCAATAAAATGTTGAATAGAAGTGGTGATAGAGGGCATCCTCAGCTGTTCCCTATTCACAAGGGGAATGATTTCAGTTCCTCTCCATTGAGAAAAATATTGGCTGTTGGTTTTCCATATGTGCCCTTTATTATGTTGAAGAATGTCCCTTCTATTCCTATTTTGCTGAGAGTTTTGATCAGGAATGGGTGTTGGATTTTATCAAATGCCTTTTCTGCATTGATTGATATGATCATGTGTGTTTTTTTTTTTCTTTGTTTTATTTATGTGGTGGATAACATTGATTGTTTTTCTAAAGTTGAACCATCCTTGCATACCTGATATGAACCTCTCTTGGTCATAATGAATTATTTTCTTGATATGTTGTTGGAGTCAATTGGCTAGGATTTTGTTGAAGATTTTTACATCTATATTCATAAGAATATTGGTCTGTAGTTTTCCTTTTTAGCAAGGTCTTTGTCTGGTTTTGGTATCAAAGTTATGCTTGTTTCATAAAATAAATTTGGAGAGATTCTGTTGTTTTCTATGTTTTGAAATAGTTTGAGAAGGATTTATGTCAGTTCTTCTCTGAAAGTTTGCTATAATTGTCCAGTGAAACTGTCTGGGACAGGACTTTTTTGTGTTGGCAATTATTTATGACCTGTTCAATTCTTTTTTGTTATGGGTCTGTTCAACTTTTCCACCTCAGTCTCTGTTAGTTTAGGTAATGGTGTGTTTCTAGAAATCTATCCATTTCTTCCAAATTTTCAAATTTGTTG
This sequence comes from Orycteropus afer afer, assembly GCF_000298275.1. NCBI lineage: Eukaryota > Metazoa > Chordata > Mammalia > Tubulidentata > Orycteropodidae > Orycteropus > Orycteropus afer. The sequence goes on from NW_006921730.1 coordinate 1,163,751, forward strand.
AAGTACAGTTCTTCTTACTATCCTAATATTATCCTTTTCATTTCAGTTGGGTCTGTTGTGATGTTTCCCATTTCATTTCTTATCTGTGTTATTTGTATTCTCTCCTTACTTTTCTTCATTAAATTTTCCAGTTGTTGGTCAATTTTATGAATCTTTTCAAAAAACCAAATTCTAACCTTGTTGATTTTTTCTATTATCTCTCTATTTTTTGCTTCATTGATTTCTGCTCAAGTTTGTATTATTTCCTTTCTTCTGGTGACTATAGGTTTCTATTGCTGTTCTTTTTCTAATTGTTGGGGATGTTGGTTTAAAGTGTTGATTTTGACTCTTTCTTCTTTTTTGATGTGTGCATTTATTACCATAAATTGGTCTCTGATCACTGCTTTTGCTGTGTCCCAAAGATTTTGGTATGTTGTGTTTTTATTCTCATTTGAGTCAAGGAATTTTGTTTTATGTCTTCTATTACCCAGTAATTCTTAAGGCTGGTGTTGTTCAGTTTCCAGCTATTTGCTCTATTTCTATTGATCTTCCTATTGTTGGTTTCTAATTTTTATAGCATTGTGATCTGAGAAGATGATTTGAAATATTTCAATGTTTTTAAATTGATTAAGGCTAGCTTTATGGCCTAACATATAGTGTATCATGGAGAATGTCCCATGTGCACTGGAAAAGAATGCATATTGTGCTGTTTTTGGATGAAGTGCTCTGTAGATGTCTATAAGGTCAAGTTGGTGGGTTGTACTGTTTAGTTCTTCTGCATATTTGTTGAGTCTCTTTCCAGTTTTCTATCTTTGATTGAAAGTGGTGTATTAAAGTTTCCTACTATGACCATGGAATCATCTATTTGCCTTTTAAATTCTGTTAAAGTCTAATTTATGTATTCTGGGGCTCTTTTATTGGGATCATAGATATTAATTATAGCTATATCTTCTTTTCTATATCTTTCATGGTGCATGGAGCTGCCCCCTGGGCCAGCCCCAGAACCAGCAGAGGGTGAATGTTTGCATGGTGCCTGGCACCGACCCCTGAGGTGCAGGCCATGGTAATCCAGATCCGGGACCAGCAGAGAGAGGTTGTTTGCTTGGTGTGTGGAGCCACCCTACAGGCAGCAGTGTTCATTAAGCCAGTCCTGGGATCAGCAGAGGGCAGGTATTTGTGTAGTGCATGGAGCCCTCATCCCCCAGTCAAAGACCACAGTAAGCCAGCCCCAGGACCAGTGGAGGGTATGTGTTTTCATGGTGTGTGGAGCTACCTCCCAGAACACAGGCCACAATAAATGAGCCCCAGGACCAGCAGAAGATGGGTGTTTGCATCTGGGGCAAGCTTGGTAAGCGAGCAAGGTAGCAGAGACCAGGAAATGAACAGAGCAGTGTAAAACAGCTAGGGGGGACAAACTTGTCTGTCAGTTTGTTCTATTGTGATGGCTTGAGTGTTGCTGTGAGGCTGGATGCTATGCCACTGGTGTTTCAAATGCCAGAAGGGTTACTCATGGTAGACAGGATTCAGTCTGACTCACACTTAACTGCTCTTCACAAATATTTAACAGAGATTTAAATAAAACAATGTCATCACAATGTATCAGAGACAAGAGACCATCACAGTCCACACAAAGAAGTAAGATAAAGTGGTAGAAACAAGGAAGCAGGATACAGACCCAGAACTCATCCCTGAGGTAGAACCAGCATTGGAACTCCCTGATACAGAATTCAAAATAATTATACTTATGTATCTTCAAAGGATTGAGAGACAGATCAAGGAAAACATGAACAAAATTAAAGAAAACACAGACAAAACTCTGGAAAATTTTCAGAACAAAATACAAGAACAAAATGACAAAATACATGAAAAATTTATGATGGTCTGTTGTCTCTGAGACAACAAAATGAAAAATTAGAAATGATACAAAATCTTCAGATAGAAATCCAAAAGAGTAATGCTTAGTTTTCAGAAAAAGACAATACATTGAAAGGGCAAAGAAGTAGAATCAAATCAATGGAAGACAGAATTAATAAAATTGAAGACAAACACCTGAATACTTCTTTGAAAAGGGATCAGCCAGAAAAAAATATGAAAATGAAGAAAGCTTATGGTTTGTTTTTATTACCAACAAAAGGAATAACATACGTGTAATCAGAATTACAAAACAAGAAGGGAAAAAGAAAACCACTGAGGAAATTGTCTAAGGTTTGTTGGAAGAGAACCTCCCTGATATGATGAAAGATGACACTATATCCATTCAGGAAACCAATGAAACCAAAACAGGATAGACCCCAAAAGAATATCACCAAGATGTGTCATCATCAAACTCACCAAAATGAAAGACAAAGAAAGAATCCTGAAAGTAACATGGGAAAAACAAAAAGTTACCTACAAAGGATAACCAATAAGAATAAGCTGTGATTTCTCACCAGAAACCATGCAAGTGAGAAAGCAATGGGATCGTATATATGAAACCCTGCAACAGAAAAATTTCCAACCAAGATTTATATACTGAGCAAAATTGACCCTCAAATACGATGGTTAAATTAGGAAATTTACAGATGAGCAGAAGTTAATAGTATTTGTTAAAGCCAGACCAACCTTACAAGAGATACTAAAGAGAGTCCTTTGAACAGAGAACCAATAATACCAAAAACTTAAAAGATTGGAAACAAGGAACCAGAGACGTCAATTGGCAAATGATGACAGCTACAAACCAAAAAGAGGGAAAAATACTGTGTAGTTACAGAACTTCTAAATGGTGACAAAGTCAAGAGAGTTCAAGATATAATGGACTGTTCTAAACTCTGGGAGAAAATTATAAATGACAAGGTAACCTCAAAGAAAAATGATAAACTTTTACCTCACAATAAAAAAGAGGACAAGCACAAATATTTACCAAACACTAAAACAATAACAAAAAGAATGATAACACAATTCATAAACATAATGAGCTCAGCACAGAAAATTATACGGAACAAAGAGACCAGGAACACCATAAAAATAATAATAATGATATAAGAAGAAAATTACAGCAACCAATTCATACTTGTTGATAATTACACTTAATGTCAATGGATTAAATGCACCACTCAAGAGATGGAGAGTTGCAGACTGGATAAGAAAACATAACCTCTCAATATGCTTTGTATGAGAAACACACCATAGAGACAAAGAAAAATAATAGACTAAAAATGAAAGATTGCAAAATGATATCCAGCAAATGACAACCAAAATAAAATAAGAATGGCAATGTTAGTTTCTGATAAAATCAAGTTTAAGACAGAAACCACCATAAGAGAAAAGAAAAGACATTATATATAGATTAAAGGATCAAATGAACAAGAAAATATAACTATAATCGGTACATATGGCCCCAATGGGAGCTCTGGTAGCATAGTGCCTAAGGCGCTTGACTGCTAACCAGAAGGCTGGAGGTTCACACCCACCAGCCACTCCTCGAAGGGAAAGTTGGGCAATCTACTTCCGTAGTGCTACTGCCTCAGAAACCCAAAGAGGGGTTGCTATGATTCGGGTCTGACTCAATGGCTTATAACAACAACAACAAAAGGCCCCAATGAAAGAGTCCAAAAATACATAAATCAGACTTTAACAGAATTGAAAAGGCAAATAGATGACTCTACTGTCATCAAGGATACTTTAATACACTACTTTCAGTGAATGATAGAACAACTGGAAAGAAATTCAACAAAGACGCAGAAGAGCTAAACAATACAATTCACCAACTTGACCTTATAGACATCTATAGAGCATTTCACCCAAGAACTGCAAAATATGCACTCTTTTCCAGTGCACATGGACCATTCTCCATGATAGACCATATGTTAGGCCATAAAGCAAGCCTTAAAATATTTAAAAACTTTGAAATACTGCCAAGCATCTTCTCAAATCACAATGCTATAAAATTTGAAATCAACAATAGGAAGATCAACAGAAAAAGAGCAAACATGGAAATTGAAAAACATCCTACTTAAGAACAACTGGGTAAGAGAAGAATTAAAAAATAAAATTCAAAAATTCCTTGAATCAAACGAGAATGAAAACACAACATATCAAAATTTTGCAAAACCTTGCAAAAGCAATCATCGGAGTCTACTTTATAGCAATAAATGCACACATCAAAAAAGAAGAAAGAGCTAAAATCAACACTTTAAACCAACAATTCAAACAATTAGAAAAAGAACTTCAAGAAAAGTCTATATTCATCAGAATAAAGGAAATCATAAAGATTTGAGCAGAAATCAATGAAGCAGAAAATAGAAAGACAATAGAAAAAGACAACAAGACTAGAAGTTGGTTTTTTGAAAAGATTCATTAAATTGAAAAACCACTAGGAAATTTAACAAAGTAAAAGAGGGAGAGAATACAAATAAAATGAATAAGAAATGAAATGGGCAACATCACAACTGAACCAACTAAAATAAAAAAGGATAATATCAGGATAGTAAGAAGAACTGTACTCCAACAAATTTGAAAATCTGGAAGAAATGAGCAGATTTCTGGAAACACACCACTTCTTAAACTAACACAGACTGAGGTGGAAAAGTTGAACAGACCAATAACAAAAGGAGAAATTGAACAAGTCATAAAATTTACCAACAAAAAAAGTCCTATCCCAGACATTTCACTGGAGAATTCTACCAAATATTCACAGAAGAACTGATACCAATCCTACTCAAATTATTCCAAAACATAGAAAAGGATGGAATCCTCTCAAATTCATTTTATGAAACAAGCATAACCTTGGTACCAAAACCAGGCAAAGACCTTGCTAAAAAGAAAAACTACAGCCCACTATTCTTCATGAATATAGAGGTAAAAATCTTCAACAAAATCCTAGCAATTAACTCCAACAACATATCAAAAAAATAATTCATTATGACCAAGTGTGGTACATATCAGTTATGCAAGGATGGTTCAACAATTAAAAAAAAAATCAACCTCATCCACTACATAAAGAAAACAAAGGAAAAGAATCACATGATCACGTCAATAAATGCAGAAAAGGCATTTGATAAAATCCAACACCCATTCGTGACAAAGACTCTGAGCTAACTTGGAATACAAGGGACATTGCTCAACATAATAAAAGGAATATATGCAAAACCAACAGCCAACATTATTCTCCATGGAGAGAGACTGAAACCATTTCCCATTTAAACAGGAACAAGACAAGGATGCCCTCTATCACCACTTCTAATCAACAAAGTATTGGATGTCCTAGCCAGGGAGTAAGGAAGAAAGAGACATAAAAGCCATCCAAATTGGTAAGGAAGAAGTCAAACTATCCCTATTTTCTGATGATATGATACTATACCTAGAAAACCCAAGAGAGTCAGTCAAAAATCTACTAGAATTGAGAGATTTAGCATAGTGGCAGGCCAGAAGATCAACATCGAAAAATCAGTTGGATTCCTCTACACCAGCAAAGAGATTGCTGTAAAAGAAATAAGGATATTAATACTATTTCAAACCCACAAGCCACCCCTCAGAAGGAAGGTTGGGCAATCTACTTCTGTAGTGATACTGCCTCGGAAATCCAAGGAGGGGTCGCTATGAGTCGGGTCCGACTCAATGGCACATAACAACAACAACAACAATACTATTTGCAATAGCTATGAAAAAAAAAAAAAAACCCTTGGGAATAAATCTTACCAGGGACACAAAAGACCTTTGCAAAGAAAACTACAAAAGATTACCTCAAGAGATCTACATAAATGGAAGAAGATTTCATGCTTGTGGATAGGAAGATTGAACATTGTGAAAATGTCAGTTCTAGCCAAGGCAGTCTATATACTCAATGCAATCCCAATCCAGATGCCACCAACATTTTTTAAGGCTATGGAAAAACCAATCACTAACTTTGTATGGAAAGGAAAGAGACCTTGGATAAGCAAAGCATTATTGAAGAAGAAGGACAAAGTAGGAGGTCTCACACTGTCAGATCTCAAAACCTACTATACAGCCACAGTAGTCAAAACTGCCTGGTATTGGTATGACAGACAGAACAATGAAATAGAATTGAGAACCCAGAATAAATCCATCAACCTATGGTCAGCTGATCTTTGACAAAGGCCAAAACCCATTAAATGGGGAAGAGAATGTTTGTTTAATAAATGGTGCTGGCAAAACTGGAGATACATTTGCAGCAATATGAAACAAGGTCTGTACCTCACACTATACACAAAAACTAACTCTAGATGGATCAAAGATTTAAATGTGAAATCTGAAACTATAAATTTCCTCAAGGAAAAACGAGGGACAAATTTAGAGACCTTTATATGTGGCATAAATAGACTATCAATCATAACCCAAAATGCACAAACAGCAGAAGAGAAACTAGATGAATGGGACCTTCTAAAAATTAAATTTTTATGTGCTTCCAAAAATGTCTCCGAAAGAGTCAAAAGAGACCTACAGATTGGGAAAAATATTTGGCAATGACATATCTGACAAGGGACTTACCTCTAGAATTTATAGAAAATCCCAACACCTCAACAGCAAAAAGACAAATAATCCAATTGAAAAATGGGTGGAAGACATGAATAGACATTTCACCAAAGAGGATATTCAGACGCCCAACAAACATATGAAGAAATGCTCACAATCATTAGCCATTTGAGTTATGCAAATCAAAACAACAATGAGATACTATCTTGCTCCAATACAAGTAGCAAAGTTCAACAAGACTGAAAATAATAAATGTTGGTGAGGATGCAGAGAGTTTGTGACTCTCATAAACATGGTGTAACTGTCCAGTGATACAACCACTATGGAAAGCAGTGTGGTGATTCCTTAAAAAGTTGGAATTAGAAATGCCATTTGACCCAGCCATTCCAATACTAGGTATATGTCCTAAAGAAGTGAGACCCAGGACAAGAACATATATATGCACACCCATGTTCATTGTAGCACTATTTACAATAGAGAGAAAATGGAAACAACCTAGGTGCATATCAACAGAAGAATGGATAACCAAACTATGGTACATACACACAATGGAATACTATGCAACTCTAAAGAATAACCTAGAATCTACAAAACATCACATAATGTGGATGAACTTGGAGCACATTATGCTGAGTGGCATAACTCAGTCACAGAAGGACAAATATTGTATTAGTCTATTATTATAAAAAAATCAAGGAAAGGTTAATATATGGAAGGAAATTTTCTTTGTTGGTTACCAGGGGTGGGAGAGGAGAGGAGGGAACACTGTTAGATAAGTAGAGACAAATATTGATTTGGGTGAAGAGAAGGACAATATACCAAATGTGAGTTTTCAACACAGTGACATTGAGGAAAAGGAAGACAGAGAGAGTACATGGGAGGTACAGACAACAAAGATAAACCCTTTTGCACACACAGTACTGCGTAGTCAGTGAAGGCAAAAGATGGGTACGCAAGATGAACTATTAGGTATGTCTATGCACATGAGAGTATGCCCAAGACCATGTATAGGATTGGCAGACAATGTTTCTACAAGTGTACCACTGTCAGCCACTCAGAGGGTGCTCTATGTAGGAGATCCTGGATAGAGTGGGAGAACAATGT
>NW_006921730.1:1171594-1178370 GCF_000298275.1 Orycteropus afer afer
CATTGTGGTAATTTGTGGTCAATGTCATGAGACAAAGTGTATGTGAGCTGCTGTATGGAAAGTGAATTTGCTCTGTAAACTTTCACCCAAATCACATTTTTTTTAAAAAAAAAAAGAATATTTATGGATGCTGCTGCTTCCTATAGGGATCTTATTTTTCTAATTTCTCCTAAATTTCAGTTTTCAAATTTTAGTACACTGCCATCATTATTCTTTACCTATTCTTTCTCTTCTTGATAATGTGAATTTTTTTACTCACATTTACTGAACTTGTTATCTTAAAGGCCTTCAAAAGAAAATTTTCTTACTGAATATGATGGAAGTTTCTCTTTATTCTCTTTAGTGTCTTCAATGTATTTGATTCTGTTAAGCAGTTCTTACATCTGTAAATTACTTCCTTCCTTAGCTCCTCTAATTTTTCAGAGTATCCTAATTTTTTCTCAGTCTACCTAGATTGAACCTATTTAGGTGATTCAAGACAAGTTTGACTGCATTTGGCAACTGCCTCACAAAAGCAAACATCCTTTGGGAAACATTGAAACCACTGACTTCTTATTTCTTTTTCAAGAACTATTTCACTCTTCAGGAGCTTGAGATATCCTCTTGATCCTCTGTTCCCAAGACTTACTCACTCTACTGCCCTCCTGGCATCTAGTATTCTCAGTTGATTCTTTTATTTTTATTTATTTATTTATTATTTCTTAAGACTTCTAGCTATAGCTTTGAACAGGGAAGATGCTAGAATAAGTAAGAGCCTAAGAATTTAAGAGTAATTTCCCACATCAATTTTTCCATCCATCTAAAAGCTTTGAATCAACTAGACTATATAGAAGAAGAAAATTTTACAGGTTTGGGTCGATCTCCTTTGTTTCCAGAAAACTAGTATCAATGATTAGGAGTTCTGGTAGCATAGTGCCTAAAACACTTGACTGCTAACCAGAAGGCTGGCGGTTCAAACGCACCAGCCACTCCTCAAAGGAAGTTTGGGCAATCTACTTCTGCAGTGATACTGCCTCGGAAACTCAAGGAGGGGTTGCTATGAGTCAGGTCCAACTCAATGGCAAGCAACAACAACAACAGTATTAATGATTATAACAAGCAGGGGGATTTTAAATATTGAGCCCTGAGTGATCTGCAAACTAGGTAGTACTCCTCTGACTCTTTAAATTACCTATAAAATTATAGTGGGTTTTGCTGACAGTCTCATAGCTGGAAAAATAATACTCCCAAGGATTATAAAGTAACTGGAAACATGCTAGTCAGTTAATGCTAAGTAAAGCAATAAACATTAAAAATATATGATTATAGATAGTTAAAATAAACCCAAAGACACACACACACACAACATACAATAAGTTCATCACAATATTATCAAGAGTTACATTCCAATACTACAGTTTGTTTAATAGTCATTTATTACTTTGGTTAAATAAAGAAATAAACACATATTTGTTTTTACATAAAATAAAGACAACCAGTTGCCATTGAATCAATTCCGACAACCCATGCATTTAGAGTAGAATTGCTCCATAGCGTTCTCAAGGCTGTAACTTTTTGTTCCCTGGTATCTCTAACCAAAACTCAGACCCACTGCCATCAAGTCAATTCCAACTCCTAACAATCCCATAGGACAGAGTAGAACTGCCTCATAGGTTTTCTAAGGCTGTAAATCTTTACAGAAGCAGACCACCTCATCTTACTCCTACAGACCAGTAGGTGGGTTTGAACCACAAACCTTTAAGTTAGCAGCTGAATATTTTAACCACTTCTCCACAAGAGCTTCTTAAGGTGCTTCTGGGTGGGATTAAACCACCCACCTTTTGGTTAACTGACTTAGCCATTTGCACCACCCATGGACTACTTTTAAAACATTAGAAATATTCAAAGGATGTCTTTCATCAAGCACCTTGCTCTCAGTTGGATAACTCTGTTGCTCCTTCTTCATGGGACCTGATGCTTAGTATGTGACATTCATTCTATCACACAAACTAAACTAAAATGTATTTCTAAGCACACTGTATGTCTACCCTCATTCTATTTGTCCTTTAGGAAATAAACAAAAAAACTCACTGCCGTCGAGTCGGACCGACTCATAGCGACCCCTCCTTGGGTTTCCGAGGCTGTATCACTACGGAAGTACATTGTCCAAACTTCCTTCCAAGGAGTGGCTGGTGGGTTTGAACTGCTAGCTTGGTTAGCAGTCAAATTCCTTAGGCACTACACCACCAGAGTCCTTTAGGAAGCAAGGCATATATTGAACTATTTTTTTAAACCTCCCAGAATAATTATATATGCTGTGTAGATTTTTATGAACAAGTAGCTAAGTGACCCAATAATTTTTATTATGCTTAATGATTTTAACAATAAAATACCACCAATATGTAATAAAGTAAAACTTAATAAAATCTGCCTCTTTCTATTCTGCAGCAAGAAATGCATGCTCAAATATTCATCTATTTAAAGAACAGCATTTAAATATCTAAAAAAAAATCACCAAATAATCTCCACACAGTGAAAATGTTTAAGATTCACATAAGTTGCAAGAATTCACATGTGAAAGAAATTCATCTTTGAGGAAAAGAGCCTACCATTGCACTGAAATAACATGATAAATAAGTGCTAAATAGCAATGACAGATGCAGGCACTTTCAAAAATAATACAAAATGAGAATTTCAGGGACTCATGATTTAATTTGCATCCCGAGGGTATATTTTTGTCTTCTTGTCAAAGAATACACATTTATAATTTGCCAAGCACAATGATTACAATACAGTATAGAGAGGTCTGGGATGTTTTTGTTTCCTTTTTTTTTTTTTAACCAGGCAGCATAAAGCAATAACTTTGGTGTGCTGACCATAGTAAGCAAATCACTTTTGGAATGTTTCCCTTGTCACACTAGCAAAGTAAATAGACCAATTTGCAAATTCCAGAGGTTTATGGGATTACAATGGGACTAATGTTTTGGACCACAGGTCTTTGCTGGCTCATACCTTTTCAAATCAATGTTTTTGTAAGCACTGCCTCTACTTCTCCCTTCCCACATAAATACTTGCATGCAGTGAAACAATGAGACTCCTGGCACAAACACAGGCCTTCCTAATCTCTCGTCTTTGTTCTGCTCTTGTTCTCTTGCCGAATGAGAGGAAGGAAGATGTTTTACTGTGGATTTTTAGCTCTGTTCACCTTAGAAAATATTTTTTTTGCTTCTGTCTTCATTTTAGCATACCTTTTTTCCCCTAAAATGTATTTATATTTTCTTTGAAATTGCATTTCAATTTTATTATATCACTGTGTTTTTATTTCCTTTCTCAAGTTTGCATAGAGTTTAAACATGGTTCACTAATTTTTTTGCATGGAGTATAGATTATAAAATTTATCCTCCATCATTTATTATAAATAATGTATTCATTTCTTCAATTATCCTCCCCCAACCCCAAACAAGTGGATTACATTGTTCACAAATCTCTAGAGCTGTATTGTCCAATATGGTAGCCACTACCCTACGTGGCTATTTATTTTTAAATGTAAAATAATTATAATGTAATATAATTAACAATTTAATAGAAGTCCTTGGGTGGCAATACTAACCAAATGGTTGGTGATTCAAACCCACACACAGAGACCTTGGAAGAAAGATCTGGTGATGTACTTCTGAATGGCAACAACCTTGAAAATGCTGTAGAGTGAAGTTCTAGTCTGTACTTTTGGGGTCTCTGTGCGTTGGAATCCAACTAGTTGACAACTAACAGCAACAAGTACACCAGAAATTTAATATTGCACTAGCCACATTTCAAGAGTTTAATCACCATATTATATGCCTAGTCGCTGCCATATTTGACACTTGCAGATATTATAGAACATTTCTATCATTGCATAAAATTCTATTGAACATTATTTCTGAAGAAGTCTCATAGTCTTAGGAACTAGAAATCTAACATGAACATTTTGAAATGTAAGATGTAGAAGACAATGCTATAGGCCAGACAATTTTTGGTTCCTCACCCAAAATAGTGAATGTGATTATATAACAGATACAATATGTTGATTAATAAGTGCCTAGAATACTAGATTAACATGTCAGGATTTATGTGCCAATAAGGCTGTATTACAGAGAAAGAAAAACAGAACGTCCAAGCAATGATAGACTTACATTTCCTACTTCCGATTAAAATTTGGTCTGAGTCTTGTAAACAATCCTTGATACTACTGAGGTTCATTCAATTCAAAATGTATCACATACTCACTATGTGCAAGCTGATGATCTGCACATTTTGTTGCAGGAAAAAAATGAAATAAAGAAAACAAGATCCTACCTTCTACAGAGGAAAATAATCATGTACTTAAGTAAATGTGTAAAAGCAAGGCCATATCCAGAGTTTGAGGGTCATTGAAATGCATCCAAATTGGATGCATTTTCAAAAGCACTCTTTTGAAAATAAAACATTAAAAAAAATGCAAATTTATAAAACCAGATAGATAGATCATGTGAACAAATTGTCAAAGCCATTCCTAGAGCTTTGAAAGAAAACTGTGGAAACAAAAAGGCTGCACTTCTTAAAGTTAAGGGGCCCTGAAGTTGAAACTTCATTAATTTACTATAAAGCCAGTGCTGAGTATAAGACAGACTGGAGCAAAATATTATGTGAAAAAGCAGGAGAAAATAATAATAACTAGAACGACTATAGGTGGCATTTTCATAGAAAAAGGAAGGGTAGAAAATATTTATATTGTCAAAATAATAGTACTTAATCTTGGCATAAGGCGCTCTGGTGGTGTAATGCCTAAGGTATTTGACTACTAACCAGAAGGCTGGCTATTTAAACCCACCAGCCACTCCTCGGAAGGAAGGTTGGGTAATCTACGTCCATAGTGATACCACCTCAGAAACGCAAGGAGGGGTCACAATGAGTCAGATCCGACTCGATGGCAATGTGTTGCATTTTGTTTTTGTGGGCAGAAAAAGTTGTTTCCATATTTTATGCTTTATTTTGTTTAAAGTCATGTTATTGTTAGGTGTCATTGAGTCAGCTCCAACTCAGAGTGACCCTATGTACAACAGAACCTGCCCCATCTTCACAGTCCTTGTTATGCTTGCAGCCACTATTTCAATCTGTCTCATTAAGTGTCTTCCCCTTTTTGGCTGACCTTCTACTTTACCAAGCATGATAGTCTTCTCCAGGAATGATCCCTGCTGACAACACGTCCAAAGGACATAAGACAAAGTCAAGCCATTCTTGCTTCTAAGGGGCAGTCTGACTGTACTTTTTCCAAGACAGATTTTTCCTTGTTCTGATAGTCCATGGTATTTTCAGTATTCTTCACCAATACCACAACTCAAAGTATCAACTCTTCTTTGGTCTTCCTTATTCATTGTCCAACTTTCACATGTATACGAGGAGGTTGAGAATACCATGGTTTGAGTCAGGCTCACCTTAGTCTTCAAAGTGACATCTTTGCTTCTTATTACTTTAAAGAGCTCTTTTGCAGCACATTTTTCCAGAGTAATATGACATCTGATTTCTTGACTGCTGCTTCCAAGGGTGTTGATTGTGGATCAAGGTAGAATGAAATCCTTGACAACTTTAGTTTTTTCTCCATTTATCATGATGTTGCTTATTGTCCTGTTGTGAGGTTTTTGGTTTTCTATGTTGAGGTGTGATCCATACTGAAGATTGTAGCCTTTGATCTCCATCAATAAGTGTCTCAAGTCCCTCTTTGCTTTCAGCAAGCAAGGTTGTGTCATTTGCATATTCCAAGATGTTAATGAGTCTTCCTCCACTCCTGATGGCACATTCATCTGCACATAGTTCACCTTCTCAGAGTATTTGCTCAGCATACACCTTGAATAAATATGGTGAATGTATGCAGCACTGATACATCTTTCCTGATTTTAAACCATGCAATATTCCCCTGTTCTGTTTGAATGACAGCTTCCTGATCTATGTACAGGTTCCTGATGAAAACAATCAAGTATTCTGTAATTCCTATTCTTCTCAATGTTATCCATAATTTGTTATGATTCTACACAGTCAAATGCTTTTGCATAGTCAATAAAACACAAGTAAACATCTTTCTGATACTCTTTGCTTTCGACCAAGATGCATCTGACTTCAGCAATGATATCCTTCATTCCACATTCTTTTCTGGATCCAGCTTGAATTTCTGGCAGATCCTTGTCAGTATACTGCTTCAACCATCTTCAGTAAACTATTTCTTGTGTGTGATAGCAATGATATTGCTCAATAATTTCTGTGCTATTTTGGATCAGTTTTCTTTGCAATAGGCAAAAATATTGATCTCTTCCAGTTGGTTGGTCAGGTGGCTGTCTTCCAAATTTCTTAGCATAAATGAGTAAACACCTTCAGCAATGCATTGAAACATCTCAGTGGGTATTCCATCAATTCCTAGAGCCTAGTTTTTTTGCCAATTCCTTCAGTGCACTTTTGACTTCTTCCTTCAATGTCATTGGCTCTTGATACCTCTTGAAGTGATTGAATGAACTACTTCTTTTTGGTACAGTGATTATGTATTTCTTCCATCTTCTTTTGATATTTCCTGTATTGTTCAATATTTTTCCCATAGAATCTTTCAATATTTCAATTCAAGGTTTTAATTTTTTCTTCAGTTCTTTCAGCCTGAGAAATACCAAGCATGTTCTTTCCTTTCAGTTTTTTAACTCCAGGTTTTTGCACATTTCATTATAATACTTTGTCTTCTTGAGCTTCCCTTTGCAAACTCTGTCCAGCCTTTTATTTCATCATTTTTTTTTTTTTTT